>NC_052508.1:305172-338271 GCF_014356525.2 Nilaparvata lugens
TCAACATGTAGCAGGCACATTATAAGAATTTTTTCTATTGTAACTAACTATTGAATGTAATTGTAAACTATCTAATATTTTCTGTAATTGATGTAGTAGTATTAGGTTTTCTGGGAAATAAAGATTTATTTATTTTTTATTTATCTATCCATCTTCCTCGTCGTTATCAACTATTATTTAGGAACTGTTACCCACAATCACTGAGTATGCACTGAACTGGAACGGAATAAAAATATTATGAATCGAACAACAACATTCTGAATAGTTTATTGCTTTTTCTTAGCCAAAAACAATCATCTTCATATTACTGTAGCAAGTGAAAATTTTGTGGTAGTACTTTGTTATGTCACTAGTGTATCACGTTGAATAGCTCCGATAATTGCAAACTATTTCACTTCAATAGAACACCTTATTTAAATTAAAATTTATTGTATCCCTTATAATTTATCTACTTTTCTCTTTTCTTCATTCTCAGAAATGACTCAATGATGAGGTTTTTTTTTAATATTATTATACTATTTTCGATTTGCAACGGTCACCAGAGGGCAAAGTTTATTCTTTTGCTGGTGATGCCATATATAACACGTAAATTATATATACATACGTAAAGAGATATTTATGATTTTGTATTATTATTTTCTTATTTTTAAGTTAACACTTGTATTTTGTTTAAATTTATTGTTCATCATATTTGATTTGCTCTTTGTTTGTGATTGTTTTTTTAAATGGCGAAATAAATGATTTGATTTGATTTGAATGATTCAATAGAATCAACAGTTGCCGACAGTCTGCAATTGAATAATCACATTTTCTCAAATTTCAAGCTCGTTATCAATTTTAGGTAAAAATGTTACTGGACATTAATTGTAGAGATTTTCATGCTTAATCTTTTCCACTCAAAATTTTCAGTCTGAATTATATCTGAGACCTGATAATTGGAAATCTAAAATCAAACTTTGCATAGATGGGGTGAAGCTCCTGAAATTTTTACAGGTATGGGAATTGTGGAAGTTTATATGGCTTATCAATGAATATTCTAGCTATAAATTTGATCAAAATCGTTGGAGCCACTTTCGAGAAAATCGCGAAAACCCCTGTTTAGCCGCCATCTTGAATTGCATTTGATCGAAATTGTTCGTGTCGGATCCTTATAGTGTAAGGACCTTAAGTTTCAAATTTCAAGTCATTCCGTTAATTGGGAGATGAGATATCGTGTACATAGACGCACATACACTCATACACACACACACATACAGACCAATACCGAAAAACCACTTTTTTGGACTCAGGGGGCATTGAAACGTATAGAAATTTAGAAATTGGGGTACCTCAATTTCTTTTGGAAAGCAATACTTTCCTTACCTATGGTAATAGGGCAAGGAAAGTAAAAATACCGTGAAAAAACCGGAAAAGTGTGTTCAATCCCTCTGCTCCTGTACTGTATAACTCAAGCTGACTGAAGTTTGCTGAACTGGTAGCACTATTTAGAAAACAGCAGTCAAAAAAATCTATAGATGTTCACAGACGATGACAGAAGTTCTTTCTCCAACATCACAGCACAGGATCATTTTCGTTGGTGAATGATCGTTGGTAATGTGGTGTGTTTGCGCCATAAATTGACCAGCAGGAAAGCTTTTGATTATCCAGATGGTAATCATAACATTGAGTGCCTTAAGTTGACGGTTTCCTCCACATCGGGGTCTCTAAATGTGCCAGTTACTCAGTGTATGAAGAAAACTTCTCACTTTACTTCAGAAAGTTGTCGTTAAAATGAATCTATTTGTAAAGCTTTTATTTTTCCTCAAAGCCTCTTTATAGTTCTGGTTATGTATAGTAGTTTAGGATTGACATTTAATCATATCAAAAACAATGTAAACGGAAGAAATATTCATTATTATTGTAACAAGAATGTTTATATTATAATGAATATTTCTTCCGTTTACATTGTTTTTGATATGATTAAATGTCAATCCTAAACTACTATACATAACCAGAACTATAAAGAGGCTTTGAGGAAAAATAAAAGCTTTACAAATAGATTCATTTTAACGACAACTTTCTGAAGTAAGTGAGAAGTTTTCTTCATACACTGAGTAACTGGCACATTAGAGACCCCGATGTGAAGGAAACCGTCAACTTGAGGCACTCATGTTATGATTACCATCTGGATAATCAAAAGCTTTCCTGCTGGTCAATTTATGGCGCAAACACACCACATTACCAACGATCATTCACCAACGAAAATGATCCTGTGCTGTGATGTTGGAGAAAGAACTTCTGTCATTTTAAGTCAAATTAAAAAATTTGATTTTTAATTGTGAAACATAGACCGTGATTTTTCACGTGAAAAAATCACGGTCTATGTTTCACAAATTAAAAATCAAATTCTTTTATTGCTGTAACATTTTTTCAAAATGCATAACAAAGTCAAATTATGTATCACATATTATCCAACA
Organism: Nilaparvata lugens; assembly: GCF_014356525.2. NCBI lineage: Eukaryota > Metazoa > Arthropoda > Insecta > Hemiptera > Delphacidae > Nilaparvata > Nilaparvata lugens. Next base: position 307,629 of record NC_052508.1, read on the forward strand.
TTTCATTTTCATTGTATGGACATTTTTCAACAAGGAAAGTTTTTATTCTATTCTTAAAACATTTAGTCTCTAGACATTTAAGATTATCAGGTAGATTATTGAACAGTCTGATGCCATACTCAATAAAACCATTTAGTGTGTATGAATAATTACATTGATTCACTCTAAGAGCAGACGCATTCCTAGTAAAATGATTCTGAACAATATTATTCAAAGGAATAAATGCCAAATTTTCCTTTATATACATTAAACACTCAAAAGCATAGATAGCAGAGACAGTTAATATTTTCATTTGTTGGAATAGAGATTTAGAATGTGTTCGACCATGGACATGAGCAATCACTCTTATTGCACGCTTCTGCAAAAAAAAAAACAGTCTCTTATCGTTAGTGTCATTCCCCCAGGCAACACTACCATAAGGCAAATGGCTATGTACATACGACATCTACGCATTAGCTATTTGAGGCTCACAAAATTAGCGCCAGCACGAGTTCTTTTGAACCACCTACTCCATTTTCCTCATTTAGCAATGTATGTCATTGAAGACATGATTATATTGTTCATTATTGTTTTTTAAAGGAACTTTCCGATAACTTCGAACAACCTATAATACGGAACTAATAATACTAATCTCAATAACAGCTTTCAAGTTAGATCTATTTACACTACTCAAGTAGTGTATGCTACGTCATGGGATCTGACCAATCCCGAATTAGTATGCAAATTTGGAGAGCAATAGCTTCTTACAAGAAACCCATGTGGAAATTGGAAGAAGAAAGATCGAGGCCATTTTTGACAAATCATTGGTTGGATACAGACATGGTCCAAATACTAAATTTTCAAAGCTTTAATTTCTGTTTTAATGTAATTTAATATTTGTTCTTTCTGCTTTAAAAGTTGTTCTAAAGTTCCTAAAATCATATGTGTTATTAATTTTCACGAATTCATTTGAGGAGTCCCTAAAATTCAAATAGTGAGGTCTGATCAATGAATTTCGCCACGCGTGAAGGATCCAGCCGGTACGAAAATAATATTCTATGGCCGAATATATTTCAACTACCAAAAACGGAAACAAAAGGCTACGTAAGTTATTCGAATATATCAAAGGGGATCCCCGCTATTCTGCGAAAATTATACAGTGTATAAATTATACATTTTGGAAAAAAGTCATGACTGTAGATTCAAGGGTACCGAGAATTATATGAATAAGTTCCATTTAATAAGTAAAATTTAATATTCACGCTGTACTTAGTCAAAGGGTCAATTTCCTTAGGCAAACCTCACCCTGAGGTATTAAATTATCTATCCATCTATGATATTAACGAATCATAACTTTTGTACAAACCTAGTTGACCTACTTATTTTTGAATGTTTTATGACCCTTTCCAAGGGCTATCACCTAGCTTATTTAATCAGTTTAAGATCATTACATTCATATACAATAACTATTATTTTCAAAATTCAATTTTATCATTATTTATTATTTATTCATCACCAGTTCTTATATACATTTTGTCTAACCTATTTATCTACAAATTCAAATTTTCGCTATTTGGTTATTCATAACAACTTTGATAATATATATTTTTTTATATTGTCCATTTACGTCTCTGAATTTATTTCATTACACCTTCAAATTCGTTCTTTCTCAACTGACACATATCAATCGTGCAAGACACGACTTGCTTTATAGTAGTCAGACATTATTGAATATCTTAATTATTATTAGATCGTTATTCCATCTGGCGGTAGATGGTAATCGATATTCACATCAATCAATAAAACATTTTATTGGAGATATCCTCAAAAATCAAATCAGATCGACTGCCATCAACTCACCATAAATCGAGGTGTATGAGGTGCATTGGATCCAGCAGGAGTAACCAGCTAATGCTCCAAAGGGAGGTATTTTATCGCATAGACAGCACCCACATTAGACTCGGTACTCGGTACTCTTTGTAGACGGTCAACCTACCGGTTCAGGAAATTACTTTCAAATCAAATCTTGTTACTTCTGCCAATATCTTAATGCTTTGTCACTGCCTATGCTATTGCATAGCTGTACGAATATCGACATAACCTCTCATTTCAACGTACACTCTCATAACCTCAAAATTTATAGTTATTTTTTTTGTGTGTTATCTGTGCTCTCCCTGGAGCAGGATTTTCACAAAGTACTGTTCAATGAGCATTCGGTATATATATATAAATTTTCTTACGCTTATTATATCTTCATCTCAAATATGACCACAGAAAACTGTAATGTAAAGAGAAAGAATTTTTCTTCCTTATGTAATTCAACCAATTTGAATTTCATGATTCCATTCAAATTTATTCAGATGCATTTCATTTGTTTTAAAGAAGAGAAGGAATTTTATAGTCCTATTTATTTCATAGTAAAATATCTATCTTTCTCTTCAGAGAATGTCTGAATATTCTCATCCTGTTGAAAATGTGGATTGTAGCTAATGAAGGGCGCCTACCCTAGGAAAACGTTATTCAAATTTGCTTTCATGGAACTTCTTCCCAATTTAAATTGCAATATTCTCCCGCCTGTATAATCAGACTATTAATGCAGCAGGTTCAAGAATTCGATTCAACTTTTAAAACTTCCTTATATTATTAATCAACTCGTCCCATAATAAAAGCCTCCTTAGTTGGCTTAAAACAACTGATATAAGAAAATGAACGAAGCTCAGGAGTTCCAGGGAAGCCATATTGGATGTTGGAGTTGATTTAGGAAAGTTTTTTATTGAATGAAATTACGCCGTAAATATGAAGCTTCTACGAAGTGAAGCTCAACAAATAACCGACAACTTCTTGTCGGCCACTTCTTCAACCAATAATTTACATCGTACTGATCAATACAAAGTTCATATGTTTGTTATTGAAGTTCCCTCACAATCTTTGTAGGAGAGAAAAGTGATAGCTCTGGATCCCGAATTAACGGAATTAAGGGTGTGAAGGATGTCGATGTGAAGTTAGTGAAGTCCTCATGAATGACTTGTTTGTGCTGAAGGGACAGAAGAGCAAGAAAAACTGCAATAGAACGGTTGTCGCCTGATTGCTCCCTAACAGAATAAGTCTTTTTAGTCTCGTAATACAGATTTTCATCAAATTCACCAATATTTTAAACATTATATTTATCATATTTTAAAGTGGGATAATATTTTCCTCCAATTCTACGATGAAATTCGTCAGAGTTTCATTAATAATGACATTGATTTGTATAGCTGGAGAAAAAGATTTTTGTTGTAATACTTTTCTATTGATATCTTCTGAGAAGAGATCAAGAAGTTCATTTATATTTATTACCATTGTAGAAACACTAATAAGAGAAAGACTAATTACTAAAGCAAACTACCACTGATTGCTACTGATTACTAATAAACCACTAATAACTGAGTACTGTCATCTCACAATATAAAAGTTCAGGAAAATTCAATATTCTTAACTGCTTTAACTGCCCAGATGAATGTCTTTAACAAAATGAATGATTGATTATAATGAATGATGAGTAATCAGTTGAAAACTTCCATAATGAATGAGAAGAGATTTATTTCTCTTATATTTTTTGAAATCACGTAGATTACCAATTTTTTGTTCATAATGCAAAAGCGTGGACTACGGTACAGTCTGAGAATTGACTGTAGAACACGTGCAAAAATAGGACCCCTAACGATCTTCACTAAAGCTCGTTCCGAGCAGACCAAACCAAGCTCAGTGGAAAGGAAATGATATTCCAGTGATGGAATTGATACTGCACGTTCCAGTCTAGCAACGTAATTTCTAGTTCAACAAGTAAATTGAATCACCTTCAACTTCTTTTGCTGCGAACAATAGCTGCTCCTGTTATTCTATGAAGCTACTGCTATAATAAACATTGAAGTAAAACGTTAACTAATTTTCCAAAACTCGGCGATGCGAATGTTATCTTATGCTTTCCTATGCTTCCCAAGAATGTTGTGGATGAAAATACTTATCTACTGGAAGCATTTAAATAATGTTTCCTACTCCACTTGCATTATCAATTTCTTCGCTGAGAATGAGCGTGGAATCAATTCTTTATTGCAGTCTTGCATTTTTCTAGGAAGAGTGGAAAAGGATATGATTTGTTTTTAGCACGGTTCATTCTATTGGGATTTATGTTATTCTGTGAGCTCTCCTAGTCTGATCTCATATCTGCATGAAAAGCATTATCAAATATATAGTTGACTTTTTAAATGTTCATGAAGCACATACATTATTTTGTTCCCAATGAACTGTTATTCTATCTATATAATCTATATATATAAAAGCGAAATGGCTCTCACTCACTGATTGACTGACTGATTGATTCACTCACTCACTCGCAGAACTAAAAATCTACCGGACCAAAAAAGTTCAAATTTGGTAGGTATGTTCAATTGGCCCTTTAGAGGCGCACTAAGAAATCTTTTGGCGATATTTCAACTGTAAGGGTGGTTTTTAAGGATTCAAAGTTCGTCTTTTAGCATGTATATTCTTCTTATTCCAATATCTTAAAATTATAATTGAAATGTGCATACCATATGTTAATATAGAACTATAATCTAGAGAGAGTACCTCTTCGAAACAGTTGTTCTGGTAACTAAATTAAAAATTTTGTCAGGTTGGCATTAAGTTGAGGTCTACATGCAGGCGAGCGAAGCGAGCCCGCTGATCTCATTTTTGGACGATCCAGTCGGGGTCCAGGGGGCGGAGCCCCCTGGCTAGACGGATATGGCGAGCGAAGCGAGCCTGACGGCTAGTATTATAAAAGCGAAATGGCACTTACTCACTGACTGACTGACTGACTGACTGACTGACTGACTGACTGACTGACTGACTGACTCATTCACTCTGATCTTATTCTTGGCTGATCCAGTCGGGGGTCCAGGGGGCCGAGCCTGACGACTAGTAAATCTATATAAATAAAATCGAGCCTCAAATTTCGACGATCAATAACTTTTTTATGTGTGCACCAAATTTGATGATTTTTATTCAGTTGTGTTTGTTATGTTCAGGATCAGGTTCATGGCCTACCAAATTTATAGTCCGACTTCAGGTATCTTTCCTACGGTCATTCGAAGTTTACATGTAATCCTTATGGGAGAAGATTTTTGTGAACTGACCATACACAAAAATAAAAATCAGCTGTTATAATCATTGCGTCATCCAACAGCCGTCGGTAGATCTGTTTTTTCTTTCTACTGATTCACAAAATTTCAATTCTAATGATAATGCCGCGGTACAAACGACGTTCAAACCTTGGTCGTAGAACTCGAATTGCTGAGAATTTAGAATATGCACGGGACAATCAGCAACTAGGAGATATACCATTCAATTTTCCAGCAAGCTGCATTCAACTATATTCAAAAATACAAACTGCTGCACAATAAGCACATAGGAAGTCCATATTGAGATATAAATGTAAAAATACTGATTGTTGGATAATTTTCATAAAAATACAGTGCATCAGATTAAGCAGATTAGACTATTCATTCAGTTACATAATTATATTAGTTACAGTTATTACATATATTCAAGACACATATATTGAGTTACTTATTCAGAATTATTATTAATCGATCTTTTTCAATACTTCATTTATCGACGATGGTTATAGGCCTATCTTCAATTCATTTTATATTTCAGTAGATCAAGTTTCTATTTTGACCCTTGCGGAGCACGAGTTATTTGCAATTTTTAATAAAAATTGGTATTTTAAGTTATTACTGATTTTTTATCATTGATTTCTATCGAAACCCTCGATTCTCCAATTATAATTCCGATATCAGGGTTCATCGTCACTCACCAATTATTTAAAAAGTTTCCAAGGTCAGCTATTTTCCAAGGTCACGCATTCGATTTTTTTATGAGTTTTAAATCCCCTGCATGTTTTCAGTAAGTGAAAGGTATGATCTTGGGAGCACATGTGATTTATAAAAAAAAGATTGATTGAGTAGTTTATGTAGATTACAATTATATATATATATATATATATATATATATATATATATATATATATATATATATATATGTATACTGGCTTATAAATTTATATACAATACAGCAAAATTATAGATGAATTTACATATCAATTATAGACTAAGAAAATAATTATTGAACTGTATATGATATGAGAAAGCAATTTGTGATATAATTACTATAGATAATTATATTGTTATGCATCTACATAAATTGACGAAGCTTTGGACATATCAATGTCCATTCTTCGGAAAGAATATTAAAAATATCCTCCCCACTAACTCTCTACCACAACGTTAATTTCATTAACTAAACTGAGGATTTATTTATTAATGGAAATATTGTAAAAGTTTTAATTAATATGAATATTTAAGAAAAAAACAGAAAATTGATAAAGTAAAATAATTATATAGGTAGATAAGATCAAATTATTGATTAATAAAATGAAGTAGGCTGAAAGTATATCAGGGTAATCAACTTTCAGTAATATACAGCAGTATGCAGTGGATAATTAAAATAACATGAAATGGTAGCATAGATTAAAAGATAGCATAGATTAAACTACACGTCGATTAATGATATGCGTGATCAATAATTAATTTGTCATTTATGATAATTTTTCTCGTACACGTATGCTAAACTGTACGTGTTAATCTCAAAAACTACTGAACGTGTAACAATCTTATATTATTATTAGTCGAATTAGTCATGTTAAGCAGCGTTTACACTGTGTAACTTTGTTTTAAAACTTTGATTATAAAACAAATTTAACAAAAATGTTAAAAATTCATGTAACTTGTTACATGTAACTTCGTGTTTTAAAACATAATTTCGTGTTATATAACAATTTTTCCTTCAGCTACGTTTACACTGTGTAACTTTGTTATAAAACTTTGGTTATATATAACAACTTGAACAAAAATGTTATAAATTCATGTAACTTATTACATGTAACTTGGTGTTTCATGAAATAATTTCGTGTTTTATACTGTAACAAGTTTTTCCTTTCCCGCACGAAGTCGGTAAAGATCGAAGAAAAATTATTATATCTTTTTGTTACGTGTAACATGACGTGTTATAAGAACGTTTTACTACTTATTCCACAATCACAATCACAATACAAAATTAACATGTAACAAGTTATAGAATAGAGTTGAAATGGTTGGTGGGGGAAGTAGCTGAATCTTTAGCTGCTTGGCAATTGTTGACACTTGACAGTGATGATTGCAGGCACGGATCCAAGGGGACGTTCCCCAGTCAATATAGACATGGAAAAGGGGATGTGCTTGGATTTTATATTGTAGTTCTAATTATTCAATACATTGTTTGGATGCATGAAAGAAGTCCAGAACCAATTTTTCCATGCAAAATTTCTTTGTGCTAGATACACGATGGCCCAAAAACTTCGTATATCCGGTTTATTTTCCAGTTTTCATTCATTTCCGCAAAATTCTGTAATCGGACACAAAAATTCGTTTTCGCCTTTTTTTTTAAATCATGAAATTCCTAATAAAGACTTATCCATTGTGATGACATTAAGATTTCGAACCTTGATATAAGTTCATTAGATCATGTTCAGTGAGAATCACCCGTTAGATGCTCTTAATTTAGTGGAGAGACGCGCATGAGGACACCTCAAGGATCGAAATTTCAAACACTCATAGCTTTCGACACAATGATCAGATCTCAATGTACCACAGCTCTTTCTTCTCAGCTTGTCAAGATGGGTTCAAAAAAATGAATTATGAGTATTCATGAGTCGAATTCGATCGAAAAATATGAAATTCATTCCTGAGTGTAGATTAACCAGTATTTCAATACACAAAGAAATGATCAATAATTCAGAGCTCGTTAGCCCATAATTATAAAAAAAGGTACTTGATCTTGAATTCTAGAATTGAATTTGAATTTTCTCTCCTCTTTTAGTTACTGTAAACGGAAGAATATGATCCTAATGTGTAAGATTCGATCATAAAAAATCAAGAAATCGAAGATACTTTCCTCATATTAACGGTCTAGGAAGTGCTATGTAATGATGGGAAACAGTGATTCAAAGATGCATTTTAGGCAACTGAGATCGTAGAGGATGGAATTGTCTACAATTTGAAATCAATAATGAATTTCTATTATATATCAGACTCATTTTTAGAGAATCATCATTTTTAAAATCGACTGTTACTTTCTAATAATACTGGAATCGAGAGTATTCTTCATTGTAGTGGAGAGGGAAATACTTTCCCAAATCCTTACTGGATTTTGAAATTTTATCCGAAGTATTTCCCAATACGCAGTTTTGAATATGGAAATTGGTCATTTTTGTGAATTGAAATACTGGTTAAAGTACATTCAAGGATGAATTTTATATTTTTTGATCGTATTCCATTTATGATGCGTGCGTGATTTGATCAACAGTAGAATCACGAAAAAATGTAAAAACTGAAATTGCTATTTGAAAAATCTTCTGTAACTTTTGAATCGTATTGATATCGAAAGTATTATCCATCGCAGATAAAAGAGAAACTTCTATTGTACATTTTAAGATCAAGCTTTAAATATAGAAATTGGCCATTTTTTGTGTATTGGAATATGGGATTGAGTATCAACAATAAATTTTCCATTTTCGACCTATCAACTGCCACAAGTCCCATATCTGTAGAAATTTCAGAAACCTCGTCCCATCTAAGCAAAGTTTGATTTTAGATTCCCAATTATCAGTCTTCAGATAGAATTTGAACAAAAAAGCAAGAAGTGGAAAGGATTGAGCAAGAAAATCTCTACAATTAATGTTCAGTAACATTTTAACCTAAAAATGGAAATAAGCTCGAAATTCGAGAAAATATGATTATTCAATTGCAAACTGTTGGCAACTGTTGATTCTATTGAATCATCCACTATGAAGAGATAGCAGACCTCGTGTGTCTCTTCGGCGTTATAGTCCTGTCACCAGCTGGCTCAGATCTTAGAATAGTAGACTTGAGATGCGCGTGAAAACTAGCGTCAGGTGATCAATTTTCTTAACCGCAAGGAAAGTCGTGTGCGTGCGCCACACCAGATTTTTTCATTTCTAATGGGATCGTTGATGGAACCTTCGTTAAAATTATTCTTCTAAGAGAAAAATTTAGCTTTTTTTTATAATTTTCATCAACTCCTCTGTTTAATTAAAAGTTGCGGGTTTCAAAGATTACAATACAACAGCTCTTGAGCGTGTTCTTCAACCCAGGAGGTCACTAGCTAATAATATGATTCATAATTTAAAATACATAATTTTCTTTTACATAATTCCGAATGCTCAATAGAGCAGTTCAAATCTTCTCAGGATTGAATAAAGATATGTTTTTCAACACATAATATAGTCAAGCAAGTGTTTGAAATTTTGATCCTCAAGGTGTCCTTGAGCGCGCCTCTCCACTGGGAAATACTGGAATGAACTGGACCTAACTGGTGATTCTCATAGAGCATAGTCTCATGAACTTATTTCATTGTGCGAAATATCAATGTGAGGACAATGTAGTTGGTGAAGTTGATGGTTGAAGCTGAAAATTAGGTGTTTTTCACAATACAAGGAGCATTGTTGTCAGGTTTACCCGGAAATCTATATGAGGTAGAGCGATCTACCCGATTGTAGAGCACAAAAATAATACACCGAGAGGAATTTTGAATTATAGATCGTAAATGGTAACAATCGGAAGATATTGTTGATCAAAAACTAGAATTCATCAAAATTCATTTTCTCTTCAAATTTCACTTATTTTTGAAAAATCATAGCTCAGTACTCATTGAAGATAGAGAGTTTCGAATGATCTCAATTCATTCAAAATGTTATATTAAAAAAAAGGCGGGAGCAAAATTTTCTGTCCGATTACGAGATTTGGCAGAAATAGCTGAAAACTGGAAAATGAGCCGAAAATACGAGGTTTTTGGGCCACTCTGTATCTAGCACAAGGGAAATTTTGCATGAAGAAATTGGTTCTGAACTTCTATTATGTTCACAAATAATATATTGAAAAATCAGAACTACAATATAAATTGCATGCACCAATGTATATAGTGACTGGACTAATAATGTGTTACAATTAAATCAGCGAATGGTTGCAGCTCACACAGACAACGTGAACTCAAACAGGTCCAGTTGACCACACCCCTCATAGCCATTCGCCCTGTAGCTCCGCCTATACTCAAACTCATCAGCCTAATATTCAGCTTACAAGCTGAATTCAAATATCAATTTGAATTCACACAAATGTTAATTATGATAATTCATTTTAAACTATGGCTCCCCATGATTATTAAAAGAAATGATTTAATACATTCTACCAATATCCTTTTAAACTCTGAAGTTTGGATACTGACAACTAAATACCTACTCATCGAATTTGATTAATAAAGTAATCAATATTATAAATATATAATTCATATTATATGAAATATAATAACTCAAGCTCTTTACAATATAAGGATCAGACACGAACAATTCCAATCAAATGCAATTCAAGATGGCGGCTAAAATGGAGAAAATGTTGTCGAAAACAGGGTATTTCGCATAACAATTTCTATCGTGAAGTAAAACAATTATTTCTTGAACCTGATCAATGCCAGTCCTTTCTCTTGTTTTTTACTTCATTTTCATTGTTATTATTTGTTCTAGATAATTAACAGACTTATTGCCTTAACAGACTCATTGAACGAATCAGCAAGAGAGAAAGTAGCATGAGAGCGAATTATTTCAATAATTATGATATGAGGAAGTTTCATTATACAGTACCCTGCAATATCATATAGGTCAATGCAAGTGCTCAGGTTGTCAGGAAACGTTTAGGCAACCCGCCGTACAGCTGAGTTTCTTGAACAGGCCAAAAGGAAAATAATATTATCCCAAATAAGACTTTTTTATTATTTTGTTGTATAGGGGCAACGTTAGTAGACTGTATACTAACTTTGGTATAGGGGATCAGAAGTTCAAACACTAGCGCTTCCTTGTAGAAAGTAATAGTGTGGAGATCAGATGTTAGAGGCAGAGCTCCTGATTTTGGATTTGAAAATAATCTTATTTTGAATGAATTTGTTTGATTTTTTTTTTGGCATGAGCACGAACACTAGCATGGCTCACTTCAGATAAAGGCTGGAGCGCAAAACTTGGCAACGTCGCAGTCAAGCTCAGCTTCAGGCCGGCTAGTTAGTTACAGATTCCATTCATACTAGCAAATAGCGGTAGACTCCCGATTAACTACCAGCTTTATGCCCTTTATCAAATAACATTACTGATGAATTTAATTCAATGAAAGTAAAAGATAGGCATGCCAAGCTAATGCCAAGCTAGGCATTATACTTGGAACTCCTAGAACTAAAATTGAAGTTAAAATTCGTGTATCAGTTAATATAATATATTTTTTACTCTCATTGAATTGAATTTATCAGTAATGTTATTTGATAAAGGGCATAAAGCTGGTTGTTAATCGGGAGTCTACCCAGGTGAATTCAATTTGCTAGTATGAATGGAATCAGTAACTAACTAGCCGGCCTGAAGCTGAGCTTGACTGCGACGTTGCCAAGTTTTGCGCTCCAGCCTTTATCTAAAGTGAGCCATGCTTGTGTTCGTGCTCATGCCAAAAAAATCAAACAAATTCATTCAAAATAAGATTATTTTCAAATTCAAAATCAGGCGCTCTGCCTCTAACATCTGATCTCCACACTATTACTCTCTACAAGGTAGCGCTAGTGTTTGAACTTCTGATCCCCTATACCAAAGTTAGTATACAGTCTACTAACGTTGCCCCTAAACAACAAAATAATAAAAAAGTCTTATTTGGAATAATATTATCTTCCTCTTGGCCTGTTCAAGAAACTCAGCTGTACGGCGGGTTGCCTAAACGGTTCCTGACAACATGAGCACTTGCATTGACCTATATGATATTGCAGAGTACTGTATAATGAAACTTCCTCATATCATACTTATTGGAATAATTCGCTCTTATGCTACTTTCTCTCTTGCTGATTCGTTCAATGAGTTCGTTAAGGCCAAGTACTATAAAAAATATATTGTATTTTCTGTTATTTGTTTGATGAACAGCTGGCGAAATTATCTAGAACACGTAATAACAATGAAGATGAAGTAAAATACAAGAGAAAGGACTGGCATTGATCAGGCTTAAGAAATAATTGTTTTACTCCTCGATAGAAATTGTTATTGGTAGCCTGTATTGAGAACAATAGCTGCTTCATGAAATTCGTCCATTTTTCCAATAATTTATTCTTCAAACAATAAATGATAATTGAGTTTTCTAGTTCAGTTGCTTGATCAGACGCTAATTACGGTATATAAGTGGTTTTAATTCTCAAAAGAGCCCAGCTTCCAAGACCTTCAAGACAAAAGAATTATTTCGATCTTTCCCAGCCGTTTTCCCAAAAAACATAATGATTGGTATTGTGGTTGTAGCCGTACAAGGCATTTGGAGTAAGATGGTGAAATGGAAAGACCAATACTGTCGGCTGGTAGATCAATAACTGGTAAATTGTTGGATGCCATAATAACCAGGATGAGCTACCGTTTCATCAAAGATTTATGTTGCAAGCTGAATTATTCATGACAGTATCAGAGTGAATAATGATTTACCAAATAGATGTATTCGTATTAAGGTGGAATAAAAACAATATTGTCAGTTTCACATGATTTATTTGAGCCGAACTTGAGTTCCAATGCACTAAGCACTTAGGCATCATCTTTAGTGGTAGTTTTTCTATTCTAACCAAAAAAAGATAATGCCTTAGTGCATTGAAACTTGAGTTTGGCTCGAATGAACTATTCGGAACTGACAATATCGTTTCTATTTCATCTTAATTAGAAAAAATCCTACAATTAAATCTCTGCTCATAGTATATGTATTATGTACTCTGTTCATATAGTGTACGTGAATTCGTATTGGAATTTGCTAAAAGCGTCAATAGTGTGATTTCTAATAAACGTTATGATACATGTATGTGAGATTTTCAATTAATTAGTAATAGAACTCATTCCAACGATGAGAGTGGATCACTTTCCATAATAATTGTTCTAATTGCTGTAATCGACAATTTTGTCTCTTTTCAGTATTTACTTTCAATATCAAACGGTACAAAGGCTACGAGTTCGTAGAGTGTCAATATGAAAATAAAATCATTCATTTAATTTCGATTGAGAGCTTCCATACAAGTAGCAGATATTAAAATATCTTACTAGAGATCTACATGAAGCCATGATAAAAGATACGTTCTCATTTTTAGAAACCGATCGATCCATTCCAAGCTCACGAACATGTTTCTAATTATTTATTTCCTCCTTACACAAAATTATGAATTGACATGACAGTTTTAAAAAAAATCTTGAAATAATTTTAGAGAAAAAGTAGTGGTTTCTCTCTTCTATAGTACAGTCTACCTGTTCAAATTGAATCAGTTTTATTTTTACACATTTTCTCATTACCAAAGGTGAAATTCTCTCATACACAAGGTGATGTTATATTCATGAATATGATGAAAAGATTTGCGATTGAGGGTCAGTCTTACTCATTCATTTATACATTGATACATACAATATCATTCTCAATTACGAATGATACTAGTAGATATATAAGTACTTGCAGTACACTAATTATAGAAATTCGTTTTCCCCATGCAATAATAGCTTAGCACGGCTAGTTTTCGAACAATTTGATTTTTTATTAGTAAGGAGGCAGTTTATTCATATGAAAGATAATCTATTAGAAGAGGCGGAAGATTCATTTTTATAATGATGACTACAGTTTTAGAAGGTTCATTATGACAAGTATCAAGGCCCACGTACTCAACAACAGATAGACGAATGCATAAAGCAGGAGGGAAAATCAAAAGTCTGCATTCAGACGGACGTCCGTGTGCCTTGAAACTTTTGAACACCTCGGGAGGGATTTTCCTCCGACTGCCTGCATACGTCGTTTACGACACTACGACGTTACTGTGTGCATTCGCCTTCAAGTTATAGGAGTCGGAGAAAATGTGTTGTGACGGACTTCAAGACATATACAACATGAATGCAGATGAAGAAGCCAATAATTCAGCTCGACAATCAAGGTAAAATAGAATCAATCTCAAGGAACACTGAAATAAATGTCTTTCAAGTGGAAATTCAATATTGATATATTTGAAATCGACTTCGACAAAGGTGCCGAACCTTTTCTCCAGGAGACTATAAAACCTATAAAGGAATTTGATGCCTTGTCAGTAACTTGTGGGATGGATTTAGAGTGAAATCGACTCACCTATAGAAACTTTGCCAGGAGAAAAGTTGTTCCTATTGTGAATGTGCAGCTATTCTCGTCTCGGTACAATGCGAGAGTGTATTTCGCACCAATTTCATTCATTTCATCGTCTCCATTCATTTTAGATCTACTCGGAAATGGGCGACTGAGCTGCGAAATCGACTCATTTTCATTTCCAATCAGCTCTAACAGGTTGAATATCGGGAGCAGGAAGTATCAAACTCTGGAATGAGCTATATGTGCTGCAGAACAGCTCTATTAGTTCAATTCCAGTAAAAATGAACTATTCAAATTACTCGGTTCTATGGAACTGATGTGAAGACCGCATGTGAGAGTTCATTGGTCCTATAGCTATCAGAACTACAGAAAATCATGGATAAAATTATATGGTTGTTCATTTTCATAATAACTAGCTGGCCCGGCGTACTTCGTACCGCCAAATAGTTAATGTATCTCATGACAAACTGTAGCTGGATGGATACCAGAGGAGGCGCGATGCGGCATTTTGCATCCAGGTGCTTCTTGCTTATTGGTTTGAATGGAAGCAGTCACACACACTTAATCGGGCATGGCGTGGAACGGTGTGATAAGGCATTCCCCATAAGATCAACACTTTGTATCACCAAGCCGCGCCTCCTCAGGTGTTAGCACTCTTCAGCTTTAGCACTATATATTTATGAAAATTACTCAACAAGCAGTATTTACATTTATATCTCAATATGGACTTCATAGGTGCTTAGTTAGTTGTGCAGCAGTTTTTATTTTTAGATATAGTTGAATGCAGCTTGCTGGGAAATTGAATGGTATATCTCCTTGTTGCTGATTTTCCCGTGCATATTCTGAATTTACAGCATTTCGAGTTCTACTACCCAAGTTTGGACGTCGTTCGTAACGCGGCATTATTATTAGAATTAACATTTTGCAAACCAGTAGAAAGAGAATAAAAAACAGATCTACTGACGGCTGTTGGATGACGCATTTACTATAACAGCTGATTTTTATTTTTGTGTGTGGTCAGTTCACAAATCTTCTCCCATAAGTATTACATGTAAACTTTGAAGGAGCGTAGGAAAGAGTCCTGAAGTCGGATCATAAATTTGATAGGCCTTAAACCTTCTCCTGAACATAACAAACACAACTAAAAATAATCTGGTGTGGCGCACTCACACAACTTTCCTGGCCTTTATGAAAAATGATTACCTGACGCTAGTGTTCACGCGCATCTCAAGTCTACTATTCAAAAATTTGAGCCAGCTGGTGACAGGACAATAACGCTGGAGACACACAAGGTCTGTTATCTCTTCAAAGTGAATGGTATATAACAGTTGCGAACAGTTTGAAATTGATTAATCACATTTTGTCGAATTTCGAGCTTATTACTTTCCTTGCCCTATTACCATAGGTAAGGAAAGTATTGCTTTCCGAAAAAAATTAAGGTACCCCAATTTCTAAATTTCTATAAGTTTCAAGGTCCCCTGAGTCCAAAAAAGTGGTTTTTGGGTATTTGTCTGTATGTGTTTGTGTATGTGTGTATGAGTGTATGTGCGTCTGTGTACACGATATCTCATCTCCCAATTAACGGAATGACTTGAAATTTGGAACGTAAGGTCCTTACAATATAAGGATCCGACACGAACAACTTCGATCAAATGCAATTCAAGATGGCGGCTAAAATGGCGAAAATGTTGTCAAAAACAGGGTTTTTCGAGATTTTATCGAAAACGGCTCCAACGATTTTGATTTGAGTTATACCTGAAATAGTCATCGATAAGCTCTATCAGCTGCCACAAGTACCATACCTGTAAAAATTTCAGGAGCTCCGCCCCATCTATGCAAAGTTTGATTTTAGAATCTCAATTATCAGGCTTCACATAAAATTTAAACAAAAAAGATTCAGCATGAGAATCTCCACAACTAATGTTCAGTAACATTTTCACCTAAAATTAAATATAAGCTCGAAATTCGAGAAAATGTGATTATCCAATTGCAAACTGTTGGCAACTGTTGATTCTATTAAATGATTCACTATGAAGAGAAAGCACACCTCGTGTGTCTTCAGCGTTATTGCCCTGTCATCAGCTGGCTCAAATCTTTGAATAGTAGACTTGAGATTCGCGGGAACACTAGCGTCATGTGATCAATTTTCAAAACGGCAAGGAAAGTTGTGTGAGTGCGCCACACCATATTTTATTCAATTTCAGGTGAAAATGTTACTGAACATTAATTGCCGAGATTTTCATGCTCAATCTTTTCCACTTGATTTTTTGTTTCAATTGTATATGAAGCCGTATATTTGGGTATCTAAAATCAAACTTTGCATAGATGGAGCTCCTGAAATTTCTACAGATATGGGACTTGTGGCAGTTGATAGGAAAATTATATATTATATAATTCGGCCATGTGGTTTCTATTGTTCGCGTGTCTGTGAATAACGTTAAGAATATTGTAAGCAAGTATCTAGGAAAGAATTAACTTTGTTTCAAGCTATTTTGAAAAGAATTGCCACTGTCGTCTGGCTAGGTAGGCTATTCAAATGTATTCTCAATAGTTTCGAGATACGGTTCTTTTCATTATTCTAGCTCTGTCCATATTCCATATTCTTACAATACAATATGTTCAGAGCACGTGTTACAACAGGAATCTACAATTTTTCAATTTTCGGAGAGCACGTGGTCGCCATTTGTTGGTCACTGTATATCACGGGTACAAAATGTCATACCTTGCTCGGGGAAATTGTGCCCTTGACTTAGCCGCGGGCTCCAAACTAATATCTACCCTCAAGAAGAAGAAGTCTTCGTTGGAAGTGAAACGAATAACTATTCATAGGAAGGATTGAATGTTTATTAATTTTCAATGAACAGAATTATTCTTTGCGAGATTGAAGTTCTGAGTACAAGAGAGAAAAAAATAGTGTTTCAGCAAACAGTGTTACAGCAGTCACTCCTAGAATTCTGGAGAAAAGAAGAATAATGATATGTTGAAGCATTCATGAGACTAGTGGCTGTCAGCAAGATTGAAGAATTGGATATCACTGCTCAGTGATGTGTGTTACGGATGTGGAAGAGAATTTGCAAGCTCAAGCACTTGTGGAATTTAGGAACGTCTCAGAAAGAATAAATTTCTCACGAAGATATTCAGAACCACGGCTCTTGACAATTGAATATTGTTAAGCTGACAGAGCATGAAGTGAGCTAGAGAGAGCAAGGAGTGAGCGAGAGCGAGCATCAGCGCATTCGAATTTCATTCTTGGCGATATGTGGTCAACGCATCAACAAAATAATGTTTAACGAACCGTAAATAAGGAAAATGAGAGAGCAAGAGAAAGTGGGAATACTGGGAAGAGAAGAGTTTGAATGAGTGAGTATGAGCATGAATAAAGTTGTAGATGTAAATATAGATCATGTAAGTTGAAGATTGATAGAAATTCGTATGATAATTTCAAATTGACAATAAGAAAAACAAATAATCGAATTGGAATGTAGAAAAAATTTGAAATAATTTGCGAAGATACTACAAACTCAACTAACGTGAACTTTAAAATTATTTTCAATAAATCACATATTATGGAACGCAGCGATTATTCATTATCGTATGTTGAAAAACCGTGGAGAAATTCAAGTATTTGCTACCAGGCCTATTGCCAAGTATTAGATTAAATCTCGACTAGATAATGGACTAATATATGGACTTCAGCTGCGTTTAAACCAAAGTTACTAGTTGTTCTGTGAACAGTAGAACCTCGCGCAGTCATATACCGCAGCCTCCTCTTATACTGTCCATCAGAGTAAATCCTGTCTGTATGTCGTGTCGGCGAGATATCGCTGTGAAAACGAATAATAGCTGTTCGGTTGGTGTATCAAAAATGCTAACATCAAAAGCTAATCTCCTTTCAAGTCATACTGGCAACAGAACAGCGCGAGTTCAATGGAGATAAAGTTCGTGAGACAATACTATGTTATTTTAGTTATTAATTGCATGCGCTATTGCACGCAATCAATAGTTCATTACTTAATAGTTCATAGAAATTGCATTCAATGAGGCATGCAATTTATAATCTTTCGACAGCTGATTTATGATGAATAATTCTATAGTCTGATTTTTACTCTAATATTGGCGTATGAAGGAGGCTGAGCCACAAATGGCGACCATGTGCTCTCCTAAAATTTAAAAATTGTAGATATATGTTATTTGTTGCAACACGTGCTCTGAACATATTGTATTTAAGAATATGAACGCTCGAAGAGCTAGAATAATAAAAAGAACCGTTTCTCGAAACTATTGAGAATCCATTTGAATAGCCTACCTAGCTAGACAGACGCTGGGGTCATTATTCTTTTCAAAATAGTTTGAGACAAAATCATTCTTTCCTAGAAACGTAACAGTATTCAAATGTCAGTCACAGACACGTTTACTATAGAAACCACATGGCCCACTGTGCTTTGTGTCAACCCTTGTATATATCTATAGCATAAGTTGATGGCAGGTGAATGAAGATTGTGAATAGCGATATAGATATATAGTTAGGAGAGAAGTAAATATAGATATGTAATTTTCAATGTAACCACGTGGTCAGCATATGCTACAATTTTACCACGTGGTCAGCACATGGATATTATTGAAGCAATTATTTGATGATCAGTTATTTGAATGGTGATCACATAAAACGATAAACATGATATATGAGTAGATGTATTTATAAATTAGGTCATGAAGTAGATTAGGCTATATGTATAAAGTATTCAACAAATAAGGTTGTACAATAAATTATAATTTAATAATTATTATAAGCTAATTAAGTTAGTTGAATCCGAATTCATAGGCTAAGGTCAAATTTGTAAATAGAATAAATTAGTATATTTGATTGAAACATGTTGACAATGAGTATAAGAAACCTGCTTAATTAATTAAGTAGTAATTAATTGGTATCTTATTAATTTGATTTATTCAACTCGATTGTAATGATGTACTGTATGACTTTGTATTTTGTTCATTTCATGTATTTATTATTGAAGTATTTGCCATATCAGATTTATAAGATTGATCACTGTATTAATCAAATTTGATGAGAATGTATTCAAAATGTCAGTATCCAAACTTCAGAGTTTAAATATTGATAAAATATATGATATCATTTGTTTTAATAATGAAGGGGAGCCATAGTTTGAAATGATTTAACATAATAAACATTATAGTGAATTCAAATTGATATTTGAATCCAGTTTGTTAGCAGAATATTAGCTGAAGAGTTTGAGTGTAGGCGGAGCTAGAGGGCGAAGGGTGATGAGGGGTGGAAAATCGTGGTTCTAGTATATAAACAGGCAGACCATGCCTTGCAAGTTAGTGGCAGTTAGTGGCAGTTAGTTGCTGTTTGTTGCTGTGAGTCTCTTGGATTTTGGACAGTGTTCAGTGTAGGAGTGAGTTTTTGGTCTCAGACTTCAATTATCCTATAGGGAATTGACTGAGCCAGGTAAAGATTGTATTTAGAATTTTCAATTTTCCTCATTTAAAATCCACACCACCCCACCCTAAAAAGCCCAAATAAGTATATAAAATTTCATAGCATTATAGTAAAGAGCAAACTTAATTATTACTTCTCTCTAAATACATATCTAAGACACAATTTTAATTAACTCCTTGAAGCTTACAGTTGAAATTTTCTTCTAAGCACGAATAATAGTTTATTAGAGCAAGGCTCCCCTAATCATATTCATTCTTCAAACTTCATCAATTCTCTTATTTTTGACTATAATCATATTTTTTACTAGAGTTGTTCAATACTTGATTTCATATCTTATTGTTCAAGTAACCTGATGAAAGTAATAAGAACTGTTTGTTAAATTTTGTTGTTTAAAATTAGACTTGAACTGTTGTACTTTAAAAACTTAATCATCTTGTATTTATATCTAATTATTACTATATTTTTATCAATTTTTTATAAATTCATAAATTTGAAGTTCAATAATAAATTCATTATTAACCTTTGTTTTGCCTTTCACTTCATACATTCCCTTACAAACGACCCTGATCTATCTATCTTTATCTTTTTCTTCAATACTATTATTAGTTCAGTGAGTGAAATATAAGTATCCACACAGTGAGTGAAGTTACAGTAAAGTAATTAATTTTATCAATTCAAATCAATTCAATTTTATTAGTTTAATTTTATCAATTCATAGTAATTGATTGGCGCCGGGCAAAATACCGTATAGAGTGAGGGAGTTCGAAACCCACTCTAAACAAAGACCGACAGTGGAAAGAGTTCAAGGCTCATTTTCCTTTTATATTATGCTTGAAAAGCAAAATTTCCAACAACCTTGTATATACGTCGACGCGCAATCTAAAAAGGAACATACCTTTCAAATTTCATGAAAATCGATTACCGCGTTTCGCCGTAAATGCACAACATATGAACATAAACACATTCAAACATTTAAGCATTGAGAGAAATGCCAAACCGTCGACTTGAATCTTAGACCTCACTTCGCTCGGTCAATTAACAAAAAGTTAATAACTTAATTTTTATAGATACTTTTAGATTGAACATAGCTTATTATACACATGATGAACATAATGTGTTTGTCAAGTTCCGTTCAATCTAATAAGGATTAAGTTATTAACATTCTGTTGATAACTTTGGTGTAAACGCAGCTTACCCAAGACTATTCAATGCTTTCGCGTTTCTCCAATGGGCCTTTGAAATAATAGTAATTAAATATGTTATAGTTGGATATTATAATTTTTATTGGATGTTATTTGTGAGTTGTTTGAGGAAAATTGAGTGTAATTTTTCAAGGAAGGATTAACATAGCCTCAAATCATCCAATTGTGACTAAATAGACAAATATTTGTCAAGAAGACTAGAAAATGGATATGAATGTGTGATCAACTATCAGAGCTACTGAATAGTGTCTTTTCAGTCACTGTACATGATGATATGTTGGGGCCCCAAGTAAATAGGACTCAGAGGTGTAGCAATGTAGTTACTATTGTGAGGTCCACGTTATAATGGCAATGAAGAAAGATAGGAGAACAACGTTGCCGAGTTGACTCCATTTTGCTACTGATTGTACTCATCTGTTACTCAAATCTCAAATTCAAAACAACATAAATAAATCTCAACTTCAAAACAACAGAAAAAAAGTTGCTTGGTGGGTAGAAAAAACATGGCGGCTGAGAATTGTCTGTTTACATTTGTACAATCACTGTCAAAAGTAAAAATTTGGGGGATTTTCGATTTGGTTTTTTGTTTTCTCCGATTAACTTCGAAGCAAGTAATTTTAAAGAACAATGTGACGAATAATTATTGTAGCCACATTCATTGCGAATCCATTGATGTATATTGTTATGTATTTGCGATTTAAGTTGACGTTGTGGAAGGGGAAACAGCCGACGCGGCTGACGCCCATCACCATAGTAAAGATAATACTGCTGTCTACATCGCATCTCATTTACACTATGGCGCTCGAAACAATTAATTTTGTCTATTGTTTTGACATGCGCTGTATATAGATTTTCACT
The DNA here is from genome assembly GCF_014356525.2 of Nilaparvata lugens. NCBI lineage: Eukaryota > Metazoa > Arthropoda > Insecta > Hemiptera > Delphacidae > Nilaparvata > Nilaparvata lugens. The sequence continues at coordinate 329,405 of NC_052508.1, forward strand.
TTTCAATACTCTAAAAAAATATTACAATTTTCTTGATTTAACCATGCTCATGATAAAAATCAGGATTTCGTTGTTTGCTCACAGAGTTTATTATATTAATTTGAAGTGTGCCTTCTCCATACGAGTCAGAGGTAACACAATTTGATAACTCTAGTTTCGGATATTGATGTTTCAACGAAGTTTCATGATATATTATGTGTCCCACTCCTTCATCTTATCCTTATTTTGTGAAAAATGAAGATTCAGAATTTCTTTTCATAGCTTTTCTTGTATTTTATCTTGTTTCATCACTCTTTATAACTTGCATACTTGATAATGGAATGAATATCATCAGATCACGTGAACAGAAAAAAATAAAAGGGTGGGCCTAACTGAGATACTATATTATGATAACACTGTACTCCTGATAAGTTGAAAATTTTCAAGCTGAAAGTAGATTAATTTGTTGCACATTCGGTTCAAATATTAACAAACGTTACCAAATATTACCAATATTATCACATATAGTGAGAACGAATCATTCAGAAGCTTTCTATTCTCACTGAACATGAAGAGGCAATACCAAGCCAGAATTGCAGTTCCGTTCAAATCATTATTATCAGAGCTATCAAATTGATGCTATGTAACTATGGATGTTATCCCCATCTCACAATTCCCCTATTTATCCTTATTCTGATTCAGAATAAAGTAGTTGATCTCTATAGTCACAAAAATCAATGTACAGTACCTATAATCAAATAATAGTAAAAATAACAAAATTTCTAGTAATAATGCAACTTTTTCTAGGTACGAATTTCAAGGCTCATAAAATGACTTTTTCTCAATCACAGGCAGAAATTCCAATGATCATCATAATAGTAATTATTTAATGAAAATTGTTTGTATTGTATATTGTTCGACGTAAGAAAAGCTACATCTTTAAGGTAATCAACGTATTTAGGATTATCATGTTATGAATGAAAGCTAGACTGTGATAGAAGATTAGTCAAACTGAAATATAAACATTATATACAATGCATATTTCTGATCTATCACTACAAATAATAGTATCAAGCCGAAATGAATTGAGCAACTGAATTTCAAAGTTACTATCCACTGTTCAAATCGCACTGTGATTTCCTTCTACTTCCAAATGCATTGAATTGCCTCACTCTTCAACGTAACAATTATTGTAAAAAAACCAGTGGAATGTGAACGTCATCCAAATAGCATTTGAATTCCGATTTCCAGATCATGGAATTCATAAAAAACTAATCCTTGAGAGAATAGTGATGAATTGCAAACAGTGCAAGTAACATTGATACAAAGCGATACAATGAAAATCAACATCGATTAATTTGATACTGGACTTATCAAATTTATATTACCGTTAATTTATATTATTTATGAAGCCTATAAAATGTAAAACCAACATTTTAAATTTTCTCTACTGAAGCAAAGCATCGATAGAAAATAAAGAAGAGCCCATTATAAGCACAATAAACTTGTGTGCTAGAATTCACTTGAACTAACTCATCACTTCAACCGTTCAATGATCACAATGAACTAGAATGGTATAAAAACCATTTCTTATACCATTTACATTTTTCAAATAGCTTCACCCAACTGAATATGTGAATGCTAAGTCATAAGAAATCATGTTCAATGGATTTAATTTGAATGCTTCAAATAGAAAATGATCTATTCTTTTGGTGCCCTAATCAGAATCAATTTCAATCAACATTAATCGACATAAAGAAAAGCTTCTGCCACCTTGTGTAATGAATGACAAGATGCGAGAGTGTGGGAGTAGTGGAAGTGAAAAATCGATATGTTAACAAAAATAATAGAAGATGATGAATCATCTTTCAATTAATCTTATACGGTAGGGCACCGTACTTTATGGTTAAATGTGAAACACTTTCATGATTTTCCTACCTTTTATGCATGCTTACTCTTCCTTAATTTGTATTTTTGCATGGCTTTCATCTTTAGAATCTACTGAATTTTCATATTGGACTGTCTAAATAATGTAGATTCAACTAGTAAGAACGGAAGATAAGCTACTTTACAGAGAGAATCATAGAAAGTTTCAACTCAACCAACCCAATGTATAAATAGTTTTATGCCTCAGCCGTCATATATATTTGGCTCAACTGAAGGTGTATTATCAACCTGGCTTGGAGAATATTAACTGTAGAAAACAGCAAACACTGCACGCTATGATTTTTCAGGAAATTGCCACTGTTAACACTATTGTAATTTATGATTTATCTCAGTTTTTGACATTCATAACTTATGATAAATTTTAGCATAGAATTATAATCATACACACGTATTTTAAATATGTATTAGTATGAATATTTTATCAGTTGCAAACAATATCTTTGTCTGTCATAGAATGCATGATTTAGCACATATATAACAACAAAATGATTTTAGAGAATTAAGAGAATTAAAATGTGAGAAATTAGTTTCATCGCATGTCAAAAAAATAGACAAAATTGATTGTTTCGAGCGCCATAGTGTGCAACTTAGAAAGCAGTAGGTCTACTACTGTATTTTTTGTTTACTATGGTGAAGAGAGTCAGCCACGCCGTACCGCGTCGACTGTTTCCCCTTTCACAGCGTCAAATCGAATCGCAAATAAATAACAATATACATCGATGGATTCGCAATGAATGTGCCTACATTAATTATTTGTCTAATTTTCTTTAGATTATTTGCTTCGAAGTTAATCGGAGAAAACAAAAATCAAATCGAAAAACACCAAAATTTTACATATAGGCCTATAATATTTCATCAAGGAAACTGTTTGATTCATTGAGGGAATGGATACGACTAATATTCTAGTCCATGATGTAACGAATCGAATGACATATGATAGATTTTTTTCCGATACAGAGTTACAGAGATAATTGATTTCCAGTTTGCTGTTTACTATGGCTAAGAGAGTCAGCCGCGCCGTTCCGCGTCGACTGTTTCCCCTTCCACAGCGTCAAATCAAATCGCAAATACATAACAAAATATATTAATGAATTCGCAATGACAGTGGCTACATTAATTATTTGGCTCATTTTCCTTTAAAACTACTTGCTTTGAAGTTAATCGAAGAAAACAAGAAAATCAAATCGCAGACCCCCTAAATTTTTACATATATATTATTTTATCAAGAAAACTGTCAATTTTATTGAAAAAATGAATATAACTAATATTGTAGTCCATAATGTAAAAAATCGAATGGCATATAACAGAACTTCTTTTGATCAATGGGTACAGAGATAATTGATTTTACGTGATTACCTGCATTTTTCAACTTTGAGGGTGGCTAGTGGGGAAAGCTCCAAGGGGACTTCTTGGGACTTTTGAGAGAATGACCCTCTGGGAGGGTTTTATCGATGGTGGAAAATTCAGCTTTTATTTAATTTTCGGATCGAAACTGCTTTTTTGGTCCTTCATTGACTGGGCTAATAGACCAGAACAGCAACACTTTTGTCAATAGTACACTGCCATTATAACGTGGACCTCACTATAAATCAGTGGAAGTGAACCAAATTATTAGAATAAGATAAAACAATTAGTATCATCTACAAAAAAATCTGGTGAGGCGCACTCACACAACTTTCCTTGCCGTTATGAAAATTGATCACCTGACGCTAGTGTAAATGCGCATCTCAAGTCAAAGATCTGAGCCAGCTGGTGACAGGTCAATAACGCTGGATAAATACGAGATCTGCTATCTCTTCATAGTGAATGATTTAATAGAATCAACAGTTGTCAAAAGTTTTCAATTGAATAATTACATTTTCTCAAATTTTGAGCTTATTTTCAATTTTAGGTGGAAAAGTTACTGGAAATTAATTGAAGAGATTTCCATGCTCAATTTTTTCCACTAGAAAATTCTTGTTTAAATTATATGTGAGACCTGATAATTGGAAATCCAAAATCGAACTTTGCATAGATGGGGCGGAGATCCTGAAATTTTTACAGATATGGGACTTGTGGCAGTTGATAGAGCTTATCAATGACTATTTTAGGTATAAATTTGATCAAAATCGTTGGAGCCGTTTTCGAGAAAATCGCGAAAACCCCTGTTTTTGACAACATTTTCGCCATTTTAGCTTCCATCTTGAATCGCATTCGATCGAAATTGTTCGTGTCGGATCCCTATATTGTAAGGACCTTGAGTTCCAAATTTCAAGTGATTCCGTTAATTGGGAGATGAGATATCGTGATTAGAAGTACAAGCTACTATATCAACCTTAATATAGTAAGTCTAGTTACAAACACATCGTTTTTTGGACGTAAGATTTATGCCCGCCTCATAAATATTTCATTCAATCACTGCTTAAAATTGACCAATAACTTGACAAACATATTATGTTTATCAGTACACATAATGTATATTTGCCAAGTTACATTCAATCTGGTAGAATTCATAAGGACGTCCAAAAGTCGATGTGTGTATAACTAACTGGCTTCACTGTTATTGGAGTGAGTGAGAGAACGAGTATGTACTCTTACAGCTTTTGCTAAAGTATTTTTAAACTCGACAAAGGATAAAAAGATGATGTGAATCATTCGTTCAATGGGGAAAAACGCTCAACAATTCCAAGTATTTTTCTTCCTCATGAAATATTTTTCAATGTGATAAAAAATACGCTGTTATATGATTTAGAGAGAAAAAGATGCGTAAAATATTATTTTTGGTGTTGAAATCCTGTTAGGGTCTGAAACTTTGTTTAAAGAGAATTTATAGCTTACGCAGCTGTGTTGAGCTTAGTGGAACCATGCTGAACAAACATAGATGGTATCTGCGAAACAAAAGAATGAAGGCTTCAGAAACGCAACATAGAGAACAGAACAGTTATGATCCATCTCTCTCACTCCCATCCTTCTCCATATACATATCTCTCTTTTTCTCGCACGCTTCTCAGTGCAGCTCACTGAAGACCAACGTAAGCAAAATTCATTACTGACTCATTATAATGCCTTATAACCAGAATTGAAAAAGCTTCCACATAATGCCTTTTTAAAACAAAGAGAATACCATCCACCCCTGCTATCCAACATTCCATTTGCTATGACTCCGGGCAATATTACTTCTCTGCAGTTTATTGTTCATGAGCTCATTTGAGAATGATTTCATAATAAATTGACATTTCCTGAGCTTTTCTGAACCACCTTCACGTCACCCATCCTTGCAACTCACAGTAAAGCTATCTTGACATCATGCATGAATGAATATACTCTCAACAGTTATGATCCTTGCAGTAGAGCATTCTAAATTTCCAAGAAGATAATGTTATACCATCAGGTGGAAGTGTAAGGAGTTTCAGAAGTCAGGAATAATAATCTTCATCATTATTCCATCTTACTAATAAGATTGATTCAATAGACTGCGTTAAAACTATGCAAGATAAAGCCTATAACAAAATCAGAATTGAAAACATTATTAGTGTATAAATGAATAATCAATCACACTGCATTGTAACTTATAATTTATTGAAAAGTCACCGATCTAGATAACAATTTCACTTAGATATAACCATGTTGCGATGGCTAAAGGCTAGGGTCACACGAGAGCACAAAGTGCGTCCGTTACAACTCACTTTTTGACGTCCGTTGTAGAAATACGATAGAAGTGAATTGGTGACAACACACGAGGTACGTGCGTACTAAGTAACGGAAGTCGTAACGGACGATGATTTTTGAACTGCGCAGTAATGCTATTTGTAATGACAAATTTCCATGTAACAAATGAATATATTGTAGTTCAGATTATAATTGGAAAATCACTTTGAATGGAAAATATTCAAGGTATACATTGACCGATCCTAAAAAGTCCTAAAATATTGTCAAAATCGAAGGTCTAATGTACGAGGGTGAATCAAATGAAAACCTTAAAACTGTTATAAATTATTTATTTTGATAATCAAGTGATGCTTATATTCATCATTTTGTGAGATAGTCTCGTTGAAGTGTTATGCAAGTGCTCCACCGCTTTGGAAGCGCATGGATACCACGTTTGAAGGATGTGCCTGTAGTCACTCGTGCAACGCAGTGACCACTTCTTCATAACTTTGGAAATGCTTGCTTTCCATTGCATATTTAAGATTTCCGAACACATGAAAGCCACTAGGAGCGAGGTCTGGAAAAAAGAGGTGGATGAATGAGGCATTCAAATTTGATATTCTGGATAGTTTGAACCGAGAGACGGGCTGTATGTGGTCGAGCGTTGTCGCCGTTTACTCCTTATTGCTGGTCGAAGATGATTTTCTAAGAGATTTTAAGAGAGAATAAGGAATAATGTTTACTCTCATTCCCCTGTCAATGTAAAGCTTCAAAATTACTCCGTTCACATCACAGAAGAGAGTCAGCAAGAGTTTTTCTGCTGATCGCTGAGTTCCGTTTTTTTTATTTTGGCAATGAGCTATGGCACCATTCCTTTCCGTGTATCTGGTTGATGGCAATGTTTGTTTCTGGACAAAGAAGAATCACCATTACTGTACTGTCACCCTCGATGAATTTCCATTGGTTTGACACCTTTACTGCTCAAGAAACGAATGATTGATCGCTGATCTAACGCGGTGCATATTGATAATGAGGCGGCCATATTGTAACTGAAGTCACTGATAATTGTGTGTAGCAAGGTTACTAACGCACTAAAGCGGTAGTCATTGTGTAATGTGTAAGCTCCAACGAACATTATTGCCAACTACCGGATCAATCCTACAACTTATCGAAACTTTACAACACTTTTAAGGTTTTCATTTGATTCACCCTCGTACCACCATCCAGAATGAAAAGTTTGAGATCAATATATTGAAGAATTCGAGAAGATTCTCGATTATAAATTTGAAATTGAGAATCGGATTGTATAATTCGATATCTATTCATTAGAAGGTCTTTTTTTGATATGTCTCCATTCATGAATTGATATTTAATTGATATTCATTGTAGAACCAGCGTCAGCGAGTTCTTACTTTTGACTGGCTAAAATCGTTCTCAGTCTGTGTGTCTGTCTGTATGTTCCACAATAACTTTTGAACAACTTGATTGTTCAGCTTCAAATTTTGACACACGTATTCTTCGAACCTTTTCACAGGTCAAGTCAACCAAACTCACTTCTTCTTCGTTTTAAAAATAATAACATTGGAAGTGCATGAAAAACATTATTTTGTTCTGATTTATCATCCAATCAGCTGAATTAATAATTGCATGGAATTTCTAAAATGTTCTCATTCATTTATAACATCTGATTATATTTGGGAGCTTTCACCCCAGTAGGGAACAACTAACCATTGAACGAGTGTCAGTATAATCGATATTTGTTCGGGTCGGAATAAAAGTGGGATTGAATGGAGAAGTTTTTTTGAGTTGGGTTCCTTTGAGAGTGAGCAGAGCGCGATGCTATCGGCTGGGATCTCATTTTGCGGTGGCTGTCACGGCCACCTTTGTCGCATTAGCACTGAATTACTGAACGACTTCACTTGAAACCAAACAGGCATTACGGCGCGAGCCTACTGCATTTTTATTGCTTTCGGCGAGCCACTCAGCCACTCAAAAGCCATTTCGATTCTGGCTCAGTGGCCTCAAGTACCTACTCGAAGATCACTGCTTATCACTGCAATATACTATCAACTTACATTGAAACCATTACACCCTCGCTTTTTCTGGATTTATCAACAAAAAGTGCAAACAGTAGAAGAAATAAAGCTAAAATGAGAGCTTAGAGATGGTGAGTTTTTTCAAAAAAAAAGGTTTCATTTTTTAATTCGTCAAAATCCAAAATCAAGAGATTATCGTTATCCAGTATTCATTATACAACAGTTGCAGAAGAGATAACGACCATCGTTAAAGAAAGGGGAGAATCGTAAGAATCTCACAAATTACAATATGAGAACGAATTTACAGCACTAGGGTTGTTTGTTTCGCTTGCTTGTAAATGTTTTGCGTTGCTTTACATCGTTTTTTTAATTAAATGCATGTTCAATCGATAAATATCCCTGTAATATTGAATTCAATAGAATTCATTCCCATGCACACTGGAAAAATTCAAATTTTTTGAGATGTTAATGCTATTAGTACCGTACTCATATTTCTAACTCCGTCATCAACCTGTTCCTTTTTTATAATAATTATCACTATAAATTGATGATTCACTTATTTATCCATTGGATATGAATATGGGATAAGTATAAGAATCGAAAGCTTCCCTGGAGATCGAAATAGGGTACATTATCAATATTGTCAGCAATCAAGCGGAAAGTTCAAGATTTTTGAAAAAATTATGTCGTGAAGATCTGGAGAAGGGCTGTGAAGATATTATCCCAGAAACGAGAAAACAGTGAGTTCTTGAAATATCAGATGCTTTCTACTATTATGATACAAAGCTCTGAAGAGCAATCCAATATTGTAATAACTGATCGACTGATTAGTGATGGGACAGTCAAAGACGATGAGTTTCCAATCTATGGAATAATCTGTGCAATTATTCTGTATTCTAAATTAAGGGATATAATCAATTAAATGCTTCTGCGATTTAATATTAATCTATTCATTGTAAAGCGTTATTAACAAAAATCATTTCATGATTAAAAATTTTGCTCCATATTAAAATAAAAAAGAGATTCAAATTTGGACATTATTCTATGGGAGTAAATGCAGTCATCTGACCTTATTTAGCTACAGCTACTGCACGCTGGCACAGGCTTGTTTACGATCAGAAATACTGTCAGAGCTAGTCAACCCAACGTTAATTAGATTACACGAGAGAGAGATTCTACAGTTACACGTAATAAAGTTGAACAATGGAAGCTTGCTACTAGAATTTTTTATAAATTATTGGTCCCGACGCTCATTGAGCTTTATAATAAACAATGGAC
>NC_052508.1:338371-383959 GCF_014356525.2 Nilaparvata lugens
CGCGATCACGTCCGGACTAATTATTTGCCAGCGTTTGCATAACGGATTTGAAATGTACTTGTCTAATCATTTTTCGTCTGTAATAATTTTAACATTCATATGTTTCCGAACTGATTGTATAGTCTTACCAAATATCAAGTTACAACATGCCTTAAAGAAGGATATTTCAAATTTATTTTTTCGCGTTCTGTCTATTCCGGATATTGAAGTCGATGTAGCTTTTCAGCCAGGGTGATTGGGAAAAACTAATGACGCGATGCACTTTCAATAATTTCAAACCGAGCTGAAGGTAGAGTTTTAAATTGACATAGTGTACAATGTACTTTTCACGGTTGAAAAGTGTGTTCATGAGTTTTCTGGTAGTCTTCTACCCTGACCGTTCTCATTTGTCTGATACTCGGACAGCAATTCCCGCGGTGGAGTTGAGTGTAGCGGCGCGAGAGGGAAGCTGGCATGCTTATCGTGTAAATCTTTCGGGTACTCGAGATCACATTCAATACATAACCAGTTCCTGAATTGCTGTCCAAATTCGCGAAATCAAGTTTGGAAATTTCTTCCTCTGTGAGGAATTTGAAATTCCAAAAGGGAGGGGTTGCTCATAGCTTCCGAGTATAAACTGTTTGCATCGATATAAAGCAGATAATTAGACGGTTTTGAAGGATCGTATGTTTCGGGTAGATGTTGTTATTTGCTTCGCAATAACGTTTACCGATAAATGACACCCCACCCCTCATCACCGCCTCAAACATAAGATGCATGTCCGGATCTGTAAGTAATTGCAGTTCGACTTTAGTGTGTTCAGCATGCAATTCCAGGTGAAGTGTGCGAGAGAAAGAAAATGGGTCACATCAAGACCGTATGAGCTAAAAAGCGTAGACCTCATGGATTCAAAAACTACCGCTAATAGCATTACGTCCAAACATAAATAAAAATCGTGATATTCACCCAGATTTTTCAGCTTGAAGTGTGAAACACTCTTTGCGCATGCTCATATTCTTCGCGAGACAGAGGTGTATCAGTTAAGTCGTTATGAAAACATTCAATGGGAGGGAGCGATGTTTCTGCGAATTTTTCGGGACAGCTCATGTACGAGTAGGGATATACTCCTTTTTCAACAAGAGCTGTCTGTGTTCGCGAGGTGGATCATGAAACACCGAAAATAATCGTTGAACTTCTTTCCATGTCTGTACTTTCTACCAAATTACGCACCAATACTTCCAAGGATTCAGACATAAACTTGTAGGAATCTAAAATTTAATTTTGCCTACTGAAAGTGTCAAAAATCTCTCTGACGTATTTGCGATGCAGGAAATTTTTTTTTACATTTACCGAGCGATTTCAGAATAAAATGCGAATCAAAACGGAGAAATTATGAAAATAACACAAATGTACTCCGGAGTACGAGCTGTTAAATTGCAAGAAACATGTGCTGCACATAGGTAATTACCGGTTTCATGTGCATGGTGACGACATTTAATATCGGTTTGAGAACGGTTCAGCACAAAGCCCGCAGTTTACTGAATTTTGAAATTCGCGCTCTTCACTTTCGGACAAATGTTGCATCGGAATTTCACGTTTCATATCCTCATACAAAATTTCGCCAAGATCTGTAATTTCCTGAAGAAATTTCTCCATGATTTTTTCGTCTAAACTACTCGATCTATGGAGTACAGGTCCATAGGCGATTTCTCCGTTTACATCTATAACAACGAAACAATACCCGCAAGGAATATGCCGCGCCGTTTTCTTTGTGTAACTACGAGTAACTTCATCGGAATCGGAATCATCATCATCATCATTATCAATATTCACAACGTATGTTTCTAAATCCGCGTGAATGGTGTACTTTTCTTTAACGTCGCGCCTAGTTTTTGAATTTAATTGTCTCTCCGCGTTTAGGATATGAAACGCGCTGAGATTCAAACTTGGAACAAAGTTCCACATGTTTCAACAAATTTGCTTTACCGTCTACATTTCGAGTTTTGTCTGATGTGAACCGGTGAAAACAGAAATTGCATACATGTACTTGACCCTGGTGTTTTGAAAGGTGACAGAAAGACGCGATAAACATTTTTCCCGTTCGCGGTATTTACTAAACAATAATGAGTTTTTCCTGCATCGGCTTTCAACATTTAAAGATTAATTTGGTGTTTACGAGTGCGGAAAATGCTTGTACGGAAGGGGAAAAACTTTTTGTTGTCATACGCGATGACGTGAATTGCAATGTCCGGATTGAGTATTTCGAATTTCTTAATATCGCGTGTCGTCACCGGGAAATTTACACCTCGCATATTGAGTCTGTGAGCAAATTGCTCAAATACTTTACAGTCAAGTTCGTGTTCCTTGGCTTCTGATGGAAATACGCGAGCACTGACCATAAAAAACATTTTTCGTCAGAGATTTTTGACATTTATAATACAATTTTGTTTTTCAAAAACTGGGGTGTTTGAATGAAACTGGATGTGTATATAGGATTAAATTTAATCACGTTCACATCCAGTGATTCAATTTTCTTTAGCACCCATCCACTGCCATGTCTTACGAAATTTTCGAAAGATGAGAGGTTTTCTCACAGCCAAGAAAAAATGCTCATTAAAATCTTCATAGTTCTCAAGCACGTTTAGCGCTATGTTGAGTAACTATGTAGATTTATTAGAGATGAAACAGACTCATCAACCTTGTCATCCAGCACCACTAATTTATACAATAAAACGTTAAAACTATGTACCACCTTACATTTCATCATACCGTGCCGCATGCTCCCTAATTATCTCGAAAACTCGAGTTTTCGACCTCTCAAGCACATTTCAATGTCAATATCCTCGTCATCGAGGGTGATGCGATGGCGGACTGCGCTTGAATTGATGCCACGAAGTCTGCGTTTACCGTTTGTTTATATGCTGATGAGTGTAAGAAAAAAGAAGAAGAAGAAGAAGAAGCTCATCATACAGATGAAGCGAAAACATCACAAGCATGCAGTATAATGTAGAAGGTTTTTTATCCTCCGAGGACAAACACTGTGCTCGGAGGAGAAAAACTGTGCTCAGCTCAGTGAATACCATTCTGTTCCTTTAGAAAAAATGAGATATCAATATAAATTAAGTGAACTCTTGGACATGCACCTAGATATTTTGGACCAGTTAGCAGAAAAAGGATGGACAGATCTACAATATTTAACTTTTGTGAGAGATTATGAAAAATTAGGAGTTTGGCATAGTGATAACTATAATCATATTCTTGTTTGTGATTTATATGGTACATCATATGATAAATTCTGGGGGAATGGTGATACCCAGGCTCATGGAGATTGTGTGTGCAATCCTTACACACTCTATCAATAGAATTAAGAAGGTTATAATAGAAAACAATGCTCATTTAACAAAAGAACAATTAATAACTTATCTGGAATTTTTTACGAGATTCTTCAGATGAAACAGCTTAGAACAAGATTGACAAAGAAGATCAAAAACATATAAGTGTATGTGTGCAATATTGTAAATAAATGAAATGCATCAACTTTGCTACTGGTTGTTAAATATTAAAATGTTTATCTCATTGATGATGAAAACACTGACAAGATAAGATTCATGTTTGAAAAATGAGCTCCTCTTACTTCCATGTTGAAGGATCTAACATGGAGAACAATATTGTCCTCGGAGAAGAGGAAAATTTAAGTAAAAATGAACTTACATTTTGATGATGATGACGAAATGAATAACGGATATGCTTCTCTCAGCTCCTCGACTCGGTTCAGGTATTGTTCCAGCTTAGCTCCTCGGCTATGATTTTCTCGATCAGGTAATTTCCCTCACGAGAGCACAACTTTATGAGACCGAGTTGTGAGGTGAGAAAATGCTGTGAAAAACAATGAAATATTTAATAACTGTAACCAAATTATATTATAAAAATCAATTTAGTGTTATTTCACACAAAATATGAGAATGTAACAAAAATTTTTACTTACAATCAATAATGTTAGCGTCGAGCTAAACCTCTGTGGAGTATGCAGTGCTCGCCAATTGTGATAGGCCTCCTCGGCAGCTAGTACGTGTAGACAAGTGCACTCAATCACTCTCCACTACGCAAGCTGCATTAAGGATAAGAAATTAAAATTGTTTTTATATAGCTTGATGTATGCACGCACAAGCTGACATCACTCGGTCGCTCACTATCGCAGTCAAGGCCGGCAACGCCCTCCCGACCTTCACAAGGCCGCCCGAGGTGGATGATGGATTCACTTAAACCTGGCAGTAGCGTACGACCGATCAAAGGGGAGACCGAATGATTTCTCTCCTTTACTCGCCATTCGTAATGCAAGATCGCTACGCGGTGAGAGGCAAATGGTTCACTAGTACATACAGTAATATGGGATTAAAAAGAAACTCACGACTGATTTCTCTTTCACATAGCTTTTGCAATAGAGGAAAAGCGGCAACGTGCCAGGGGGGCCCGAGTTGGGTGCAAGCAGTCTGCTGCTTGTGTGAGAGAGAGAGAGATCATTTGGTTCTAATCGTTCGACGGATAGACGAGAAAATGACTGCTTATTTTGATTGCACAAGTTTTAATGAATCCTCAATTGATGCAGACCACAAGTCAATTGGGGATTTGACCATTTTCCTTTTGATTGGGTTAGAGTAACAAATGGTAACATTTCCCGATAATGGTGAAATTCACCTTGAAATTATAGATATTGATAGTGAGGGGGACTTTAAGGAAATTATCAAATTGCCGAATGAGTATTCTCTAGTACTAAACAAGCATAAGCTTAAAAGTTTTCTTTCTCGGTCGTGGGAACTAAATGTCAGTGGAATAGAATTTTCCTAAGAGAACTGTACCGATATTGATGATGATTTGTCCACACCAAGTGATATAGGTCTGAGGATATCTATAGCCATTTTTGGAATGCTTGTTCATACTAAATTTACTATAGATATTCTCGGAGAACACACTTACCAAAAAAAAAAGTAACGCCTGCGGTTTGTACAGCACATAGAAAATTTCAATATAAATTTGTGAAATTTTTCTTAACTGTCGGGTGGAAAGCAAACCAATTGTATTAATTTGCAATCAATTTAATTTTACAGTATAAAGATGTAACAGATTCACTCAGTATAAAAATGTAGAAATATGGATTCACTTTAACTGGCAGTATACAAATGACGGATTAAAAAGGAACTCACGACTGATTTCTCTTTCACATGGCTTTCGTAATAGAGGAAAAAGCAGTAGATATGGTGCGAGTAAGCGAGAATAGGAGATAACGCATGGGGCCATCTGTTTTTGGGCCATCTGTTTTTTCCACCTAGTAGTTTGCACAATCTTTAAGCTTATGCGAGAGACAGAGAAATGATGGGTGTATCACACTCTCTCTCTCTTGTACCCTCCGAATTATTCAATTTGCAATCACTTTATAATTTTACAGTATAAAGATGTAACAGATTCACTCAGTATAAAGATGTAGAAATATGGATTCACTTTAATCTGTCAGTAGATACAGTATAAGTTATTAGATGTATTAATTTGCAATCACTTTATAATTTTACAGTATAAAGATGTAACAGATTCCCTCAGTATAAAGATGTAACAGATTCACTTTAATTTGACAGTAGAGAATTTTTCCCTCAAAGGGAAATTATTTTTTCCCTCATCTAGCATTCACTTTAATTTGACAGTATAGCATTAGATGTAGAAATATGGATTCACTCTAATCTGTCAGTATAAAGATGTAACAGATTCACTTTAATTTGACAGTATAGCATTAGATGTAGAAATATGGATTCACTTTAATCTGTCAGTATAGCATTAGATGTAGAAATATGGATTCACTTTAATCTGTCAGTATAGAGAGGGAATTTTTCCTCCAAAAAGGGAAATTTTTTTTTTCCCTCACCTTGGCAAGGGGAAGGGGAGATATATCTCTCTCTTTTCAACCCCCTCGTCCTCACTGGGAGAGGGGAGATAAGATAAGGAGAGGGAGAGGGAGAGGGAGAGGGAGAGGAGAGGGAGAGGGAGAGGGAGAGGAGAGGGAGAAGGAGAGGGAGAGGGAGAGGAGAAGGAGAGGGAGAGGGAGAAGGAGAAGGAGAAGGAGAGGGAGAGGGAGAGGGTGGGGGAGAGGGGGAGGGGGAATTTGCGCAAACTCAGGGGGGTGGTGGTGGTGGGAGGGGGGGTAATTGCGCAAAAAAACCGGTCCAAACCCACAATTCATAGCTACTAGTGTTTTCTACCAGCACTTGCAGGGTGAATTTTTGAAGTCATCTATTCATAGTTCTAATTTATGGTCATTTATAAAGTCAACATCCACTCAAGATCAAGATGGACAGTTGAGAAGAGTGTTCTAAAAACAATTTTAACATAAAATTATTGATGTAATGCTATCACATTATTAGATAATGTTACATAAATTATTTCTTTATGGAAGGAATCCCAAATATCATGAATAACTCTATTCCCTGAATGATAAGTGAATACATTATTTTTTAAGCACTCTTCTCAACTGTTCATCTTGATCTCATGTGGTTTCACGTAGTTCGAAATATTAAGATTTCCTGTAAGCTATTTGTGATGATAAAACAGCTGTAATATTTATAATTTGTTATCTCTGTTACTAAGACACATATTATTTAATGTCGAATAAAGCTCGTGTTGAGTCCAATTCTATTACAATTTATTCGACATTAAATATAAAATAAATGGGTCCAAAAAGAAAAACGAGTAAATGTCAAGATTTAGTCAGTGAAGGAGAAAACGATTCGCAAAACCAAATGCTTGGATAAATACTGAAACCAACAGTTTTATCGATTGACCAAGATTCAGATGAAGCACCGAAAACGTGGAGACATTGGAAGGTAACATTTTTAAACTTCTTAGAAAACAGTTCAATCCCGAAAAAGGATGAATTGAATGTTTTGATCAATTATGTGTCACCGAATATTTTTGAAAGTATTTGCAATTGTATATCATTTGAAGAAGCTATAACAACTCTTGAAGAAAGCTTTATGAAACCTCAAAATGTACATGCACGTTACTGCTTATCTAAAGCAAAACAAACCCATGGAGAATCAATTGATCAATTCTATAATAAACTAAAACGGCTAAGTTTACCATGTAACTTTCAAGCAGTCACGGCTGACGATAACAAAAGTGAATATATCCGAGATGCGTTCATCTCCGGATTAGAATCATCGAAAATCAGACAACATCTTTTCGAAATGAAATCGCTAACTTTGCAAGACGCTATCTCACAAGCACGAATGTTAGAGAATGCTGAAAACATTGCTAAAGAATACGAAACCAGTTCAGAATATGTTAACACAGTCCTAGCAAGCGAGAATAAAAATACCGAGAAAACGACTTTAGTCCGTAATTCTTACCAAAAGAAGATTCAATGCAGATTTTGTGGCTATAATAATCATACTGATAATATGAAAACTATGCCATATTCCAATTTGATTACATTTACTTCAAGTGCCTGCAACACTAAAACAACTGAGTGCGCTTTGAGTGAAATATATTTCCAGAACGAAGAATATAATGATTTTCCTTTGATCGTATTGAACAAATGTTGCGCTAGTGTAATTTTGGGACACGATTTTCTAAAGAACTTTTCATCCATCACTTTTGATTTCGGTGGATCTAAAGCAGCACTACAACTGAATGAAGACAATGACACAAGAAGGCCTACTTATGAAATTAAAAAGTGTGCTCTAGCCCAAGCTACAGTAGAACCTGTCTCATTGTTTCGTGATCTTCAACCGGACTGTCGGCCTATAATAACTAATCGAGACGACATTCAGAAGAGGATTACTTGTTTATGATGAATGAAGTCAAACGGCTTAAAGATGCTGATATTATAGAAAATAGTCATTCTTCTATATAATAAATTATCGCAAATTGTATTGCAAAAAATTAAATATCATATGCATATGTTTTAATAGCCTAGATTTTGTACTTCTTTGATTTAATAGAAATTTCTGAAATATTGATCTATATCTTTCTTTCAATGAAATACCTTCAATACTAATTTTACTTGCGCAAGTATTACTCTTATTAATTTCTTAATTTATAATAAAAACCCTTTCGGCGAGCTAGCTTTGATCATCAGATTAATTCGAAGCACTAGGGCGCCCATCACTAATTCAAATTTATCACTCACGTGTCGAAAATCTTCTTGTAAGCCGCCGATGTCGATCCAACTCCATGTGGTCCGGGAATATGGTAGCCGGAATCGTCTCTTCCAAGGGGTTATAAATTTATTCGAAATTGAAAATGACTTCTGCTTTACAATAGCATCACGAAGTCTTTTAAGAAATTAATAATTTAATTTAACTTTAACTTTTACAAAATCATTAGTAAGGTACTACGCTCTAAAATATTTGGGGTCCTCTTATGGTGGCATTTGACTGGCGAGTGCTGGTTCTCCTTTCTCAAGTTTTACAGATCCTATTTCCGACTTTCAAATTAGCATAAAATTTAAATATCTTAGTCCTCCGCCATTTAGGTTCAAGTAGATCTTACAAAAAATGCCAAAATATTGCTTAATTGTATGATTAATAATTTCTTTGCTTTCGAGCCATATCGATAACATAGACTATATAACAATTCAACATAGATTCCGAACATTTATAGAAATATATATAAATATTTTTGAATTGGCCTACAATTGCCGCCTATTAACTGCCGTTTTACTATTGGTGCATGCAAATTTTATTCGGTATGCATGCGCCTGGTACCTCTTATTTCCTGAATACATTAAATTATTTTTATTTGGTTTTTTATTTATGCTCTTTACATGCTAGCTAATATTCTATACATTAATATTAATTCCATGCTACCTAATAATTAGCCACGTGATCAGGTGTTTTTTCACATTGCACACTATTTGATTGCAATAGAGCTCTGCCAAGGGTTTTGGTCAGATTCTACGTTTCTCGATTTGATCGATCTCCAGGTCACCGATCCGTGAATACATGTACATAACCTCAATCTTCAAATATTTTATATATAATCTATTATGAGCAATAAAATTCCTTCAAATCCTTTTTAGGTTTTTGTACCATTTAGCCAGAACAAGCTGATGCTATCTAATCTTAGTTATTATCTATTTGGCAATATTAGCAGTTACTTTATTTTCAGACCTATTACTGTTTCTGTTAGGGCTTTTATCTACCCAATTTAATACTTTACACGCGCCCCTGGGTTTGAATTCAAAATATTTGAGAATCATAATGTTTTTAATGAAAACCCACCCTTCAATACATCGATATACACTATACTTTATTTATAAATTATACTCTCATACTTCTATCACAGTTCGCAGACATATTTGCTGCATCTCCTTTATACCTTTATCAAATACAATAACAAATTCTCCTCCTCAATACACATAAAATATCATAAATATAAACTTCTAAACGCACTCCTCCTGACAACACTTAAAACATAGTAATTTTTTAAATTCGCCGCTTGCAGGGCCGCCAACCTAACTTCACACATTTCATAATTCTCATAAATGATTCCTTTTAGACAATAATTTCGATTCACAAAACTTCTGGGCTTATATCTTATAGTATTTCTTAGGTCTTAATATAAATAATTTTTTATACATCAGGTACAATACTTTTCCTTTGCTAATGGCTCTTTGGTTTTTTGGTAGCTTGTATTCACTTTAAGTCTTTTCAGGTAGCAAACGTGGCATAATTAAAAGTAATAAATATAAAACATATAAATAAATATACCGACATTAATAAATATGATAAATAACAATAATAAATAACAATGATAAATAACAATTTTCGGGGTAACCATACTTTTTTATAATCATATGTTTGCAGGCATTACATATTGATTCAGGTGGCCTTGCCCAGCTGGTCACTGATTCTACAGAATTTGCTGTCGAATTTCATAATTAACCTAACTGCTGCATTTTTTTCTCTTTAAAGGTAATTTACAAATTTTAAATATACTATCCTCGCTTGTGTCCTTTTTTAGTGGATGTAGCTAATTTAATTACACATTTAAAAATTATTCTTTTTCTTATTGCAGGCTTCTAACGGCTGGAAGGAATTAAAACATTGGATTGTTTCCACGCGGTCCTATGCCAAGATAAAAATTATTAAGGAAGGTTAGTAATCGGTTTGATAATAATGTTTTCCTTGATTTCTTATCATATTTATTTCAAATTTGACGATATAGCATGTAGAAATGTTGTGATTTACTTGCATCTTCTTCCAATCTGTTTGTAGATGTTGCTGTAGGCCGTTCGGTTATCTGCTGTCTGGTTGTTGATTGTTGAGGCTGTCCTAATTGATAATTATTTTCATCATAAATTTAAAGCCCTTGTATCTGGTATATCTTTTTAAACAATTCCAAGCTCTGGTTCTGTTTTCTTCCTTATTATTTTTATTTATTCCATTGAGTCTCGATATTTTCATATTAGTGGCATTGTTTATAATTCTAGTTACACCAATAAACGACTTTATAATATAAAGCTTCCAATCATCTTCATCCGATACTTTCCACTTAAATTCATTATTAGGCTTCATTATCATAAATAAACAATTCAATAATATAACACTTCCAATCAACACTAATAAATTCTCTCAACAATAACACGGTCTTAATTATAGCATCACTTTTCAATATTATCACAGCCATCATAACAAATATTAAACACCATATCCAAACATTTATCATCTTTTTAACAATATAATCTCTAATCATATCATATCCAGGTACTTCCATTTTATTAATATTATTCCTTATTTCTTTCACTCTTCTTAACCACCTTCCATTATTCATTAGTCTCAATAAGTAGTCCACTCCATTATTTTCCCGGCATAAATCCATAATAGTATTTCTATCAGTTCCGTTTCTGTCATATTCTTTTGGCCTATTTTTCCGGTCACATCGCTGATTATAGCCTTTAAAAGCGTATGTGCCGCGGATGCATGCTCTGTTCCTGTTCTCCTCGGTGTTGGTTCGATGTCCTCCTTTGCCTCTTGAAGCGTGCATGCGGCCTCCATCGGTGCGCGCGGTTCCTCCGTTTCTTCCGCCTCCGGGCCTTACGATGCATGTTCTTACGGTCCTGTATGCTGTCCTCCTCGTCTTGATACCGGTCGGGTGTCCTCGGGCGCCTCCGTCTCCGGGCCTTACGGTGGTCGCTCCTTTTGTCCGGTAGTCCGTCCTCCCTGGTGTCAGCCTCTTGGTCCTCTATCCTGGGTTCATTGGGGTGCCTTGGTGGGGTCGAATAATGCGCGGGTGTAGGCTCTGTGTGTGGATGCATGGTGGTGGTCAGAACAGGTAGTATGGTGGCGGTGTCTTGATAGGCGGTTGTAGGTTCAGTGCATGGATCTGTTACACTTTTAATTTGTTCTGTATCCACCAACTCCTTGATTATTGCATGATCCTGGTGACTGCTTATATTTAGTAGTGACTCTTTGGTGGCGGGTTGCTCTTCGGTGGGAAACAGAATACTTAAAATGGGTTGTTGTTTGCGGGGCGCTTTAAGTGCATGGTGGGTGGCGGTTTTTTGTGGTTGGATATTGGGGGTATCATATAGTCCTGGTTTATTAGCTGTAGTTTTCTGTATATCTGATGGCGGGTCGTTGGGTGATGGGTTCCGGGTTTTTTGTTGATTCAATCCTATTGCATGCGCTAATGTATAATTTGTGCTTACTTGTTGAGGTGGCGGTTTATAATTTCTGTTGTAATTGTTCTGAGTGTGATTATTATTTGAGTTTAATCGATCACGGCCATCATAGTGATTCCTACGGTTGCTCTGCTGGGCATAGTGGTTGGTTGTGCGATTTTGAAATTTTTCATTATTCCAGTTACCATTTTGCCTGTGCTCATAGCGGCGTTCAAATTGAGGAGCAGATCGGTAGCGATCATATGATACCGGTTCATAATTTTGGCTGTTATACTGATTAAATTTTGAGTTATGTAGATTTGGTGCGTATCTCTGGTCTGAACGGTGGTTTGATATTGCCATTGCAGACTGTATGCCATATAAATGATTTATCAGCTGCTTACAATCAGTAATGGGTTGTGTGGCGAGTGCCATTCTAACTTGATACGGTAGCTTCTTTAAAATAATACTTGCTAATGCCGATTCATTAATGGGCTCGCTCAATTGAGAATTTTTAAACTGTAGGGCAGTGACGAAAGTGGTACATGCCCGTCTAAGTTAGGGTTGAAATCGCATGATATAATGTCCGCTAGCACGTCCAACTGTTTACTTCTGCTCCAATACTGTTCCAGGAAGACAGAGACAAACTCATCCAATGATGTAAATTCATGGGCTCTACTCTGAAAGAACATCAGGGGTTCGCCAATCAATAAATTAGTCAAACGAAGACGCCAAAAATTCCAAGAGGTAGGTGCAAGAGTTTGTACTAATTTTATCTGATCAATGAATGGTTGAGGTTGCAATGGCGATCAGTATTATCAAATTTTCCCAGTCCTTGTAATATACTATGTACGTTGAGGTTGTCTGTTTGAATCCCTTGAGGTCGTTGTTGAATATGATTTTCTAATGCTATTATTTTTTCCTGTGTTATCTGCCATTGACTATTATGTGTAATTTTATTTGCGTTTATTTCTTGATTTAATTGAGTCAGAGTGGATTTTTGAATTAGTAGAGTTCCGTTTAAGCTTTACAGGTTTCTGTATTTTGATTTATGCTACCTTGCAGTTGGTTCATTTTTGTGGACATATTAATCTGTTTATTTTGTATTTCTTTAATACTGTTAATATTTTTGTCAACTGTAGTTGTTAAGTTTGATTGGCAACGGTAATTTGTTTTGTATTTCTTGGTGGCAATCGGCCTTAATGTTATTGGTTATATCCTGAATGGGTGTAGTGATTTGTATGGTTAGGTTATCTATCCTCTCATTGAGTTCACATGTAACCGTATCCAACCTTTCCGATAATCCTGCCGTAACTTTATCCTGACTTTCTTTTTGTAGGGTTATCATTGCTTTTAATTCTTCCCTATGATTCTCTACTTTAGTTTCAATATTATCCAACCATTGTTCTACTGATTTTATAGCGCCTGCGGTCTCTTTCATGCCCTGTTCCACTGTTTGTTTATTTTCCTCTTTTACTGTAGCAATCTCTTTTTTAATCTCCTGCATCATATTATCCATTGTTTTTTGTAACATAATATTGAAAGTACTGCTAGTTTGTTCCATTATTACCTTTTGAAGCGGATCTAACTCTGTGATTGAAAATATACTTTGTTTGCTCAGGTGTGACTCGGCCTCCGGCGATGCGGGTTCTGCAGGCTGCTCCTCGCCCCCTTCAAAGTTGATCTCTACTATCCGTTGATTCAATGGTGTGTCAGCGGCGTCGATTCGAGTGGATGATAGAGGTTGCAGACCTGGTGGATCGAAGACTATCGATCCGACGCTTCCTGGTTCCTTTCTCGTGGCGTATTGGCATCTACCGTGGTGGGGTTTGATGTGCTTGGAGTCGACAAAGTGGGATCTGTGCAACCGCCGTACATATATGAAACTTCAGAGTTTGCGGGAGTGTGATTCATTATGTCAATATGATAAATGCTAATTAAACAGTGATAAAATGATAAGCGAAAATGCTTAAAAAAGAGACACAAACCGGGACTTACAGTGAAACAGTGATGTGTAAAGTGTTTGGATACTCATACAACAAGGTATTTATACTTAAGTTTTTTATAATGCTCTAGCGCCCCCATGTTTTGTTTTAATTTATTCTTGGCTAGTTTACAGGCTGTGACTTATTTTCCAACCGGCTTAAACACATAATATATTTTTGACTAGAAAGTAATAGCAGTTTAGGCTTATAAAATATAATCTCTCTCTATAAACATGTATTTTTTTTTTTACAGTACTAATAATATAAAATTTTCTTTAAAACATATAATTTCTCTTTATTTAAAGCTATTGATTCCCCAAAAAGTAATACAAATTTCCCTTCGCCAGTTTTCCTCAAAACTCGTATAAGTTATCTATAATTTTCAATATGGTTATTGACTTAATTTCAAATAATTATTCAATGAGCTTGGCTCTCATCATCAGTCCCACGTTGGTACGGCATGTCTTTATGTCACGTTATTATTTATATTCAAATAACGATTAGCCTCCTGCTTGGCATCAGTCGGTAAAGCATGAGATTTGATATAATTATATAATTAGGTCGTGGTTTTCTAATAGTATTCAGTCTTAAAAAATCTTGATAGGCCTAGATATGGGCTTCTCCTATAACTCTTGTAATTCAATAAATAATAAATATATATAAATATGATACTTATACTATAGTGTTGAGGAATAAAAAATAAATTGCACACCATGAACGTTCATACATATATTAAACAAATAATGCAAAAATAGATCGAGGCAAAAAATATATAAAGAGCGATGAAAAAAAATATAATATAAAAATAGAACAATAATTGAAATCAGTAAAATATCACAGGCTAAATTTTATACTCTAGATTTATGGCACGAAGCATTACCATGTGCCTTTATCTTAAAATCATATGCATTCTGTTGCATGTAGTTGCGATATGCGCTTGCTAATACTTGTCGACTTAGACAATTCAATTAAAAGTGTGTGCTTTAAGATCAGCTTGATAAATTAGCCACTAATAATCCAAATATATATATTTTTTTTTTTTTTTATATCTCAGGGTGCAAGATTCGGCACCTGACGGAATAGGTAGAGCCATTCATCTAGTGAATTAGAGCTATAATAAATTATCGCAAATTGTATTGCAAAAAATTAAATATCATATGCATATGTTTTAATAGCCTAGATTTTGTACTTCTTTGATTTAATAGAAATTTCTGAAATATTGATCTATATCTTTCTTTCAATGAAATACCTTTAATACTAATTTTACTTGCGCAAGTATTACTCTTATTAATTTCTTAATTTATAATAAAAACCCTTTCGGCGAGCTAGCTTTGATCATCAGATTAATTCGAAGCACTAGGGCGCCCATCACTAATTCAAATTTATCACTCACGTGTCGAAAATCTTCTTGTAAGCCGCCGATGTCGATCCAACTCCATGTGGTCCGGGAATATGGTAGCCGGAATCGTCTCTTCCAAGGGGTTATAAATTTATTTGAAATTGAAAATGACTTCTGCTTTACAATAGCATCACGAAGTCTTTTAAGAAATTTAATAATTTAATTTAACTTTAACTTTTACAAAATCATTAGTAAGGTACTACGCTCTAAAATATTTGGGGTCCTCTTATGGTGGCATTTGGCTGGCGAGTGCTGGTTCTCCTTTCTCAAGTTTTACAGATCCTATTTCCGACTTTCAAATTAGCATAAAATTTAAATATCTTAGTCCTCCGCCATTTAGGTTCAAGTAGATCTTACAAAAAATGCCAAAATATTGCTTAGATTGTATGATTAATAATTTCTTTGCTTTCGAGCCATATCGATAACATAGACTATATAACAATTCAACATAGATTCCGAACATTTATAGAAATATATATAAATATTTTTGAATTGGCCTACAATTGCCGCCTATTAACTGCCGTTTTACTATTGGTGCATGCAAATTTTATTCGGTATTCATGCGCCTGGTACCTCTTATTTCCTGAATACATTAAATTATTTTTATTTGGTTTTTTATTTATGCTCTTTACATGCTAGCTAATATTCTATACATTAATATTAATTCCATGCTACCTAATAATTAGCCACGTGATCAGGTGTTTTTTCACATTGCACACTATTCGATTGCAATAGAGCTCTGCCAAGGGTTTTGGTCAGATTCTACGTTTCTCGATTTGATCGATCTCTAGGTCACCGATCCGTGAATACATGTACATAACCTCAATCTTCAAATATTTTATATAATAATCTATTTATGAGCAATAAAATTCCTTCAAATCCTTTTTAGGTTTTTGTACCATTTAGCCAGAACAAGCTGATGCTATCTAATCTTAGTTATTATCTATTTGGCGATATTAGCCAGTTACTTTATTTTCAGACCTATTACTGTTTCTGTTAGGGCTTTTTATCTACCCAAATTTAATACTTTACATCTGTTATCTCTGTTACTAAGACACATATTTAATGTCAAATAAAGCTCGTGTTGAGTCCAATTCTATTACACTATTAATGATCTCAAAATTCAGTCAGTTTTTCTATTATTTCAGTCACATACCATAGTTAAGTCTTACTATTTGAATATCTACCATCAAATCGATAATAAAACATTTAAGTGGATAAACTTTTTTAAAAAAATGGTAGACTGTATAAAATGACATCGCCTATATAAAGTTTAAAAAATGAGTGGAATTTTATCTTACCTAACTAACTTATTCTAACTATGGTTCCAAAGAATTGTTCCATCCTGGTCAACAAAAAATAATTCATATGCATTTCCTTTGAGCACATTCTCTTCAATATTTTGTTTGTAAATGGTACTTGAAAAAAGAAACATAATCTTTCAACATATTCATTTTGGAGATAAAGGGAAGTTAATCATCAATGATAAGACATAGTTTGGACTTTGAATAAATTAGAAGTGAACTGGGCCTCAATAAACTATTTATTGCACATAACAGAAAACACTTTAAAGTTTTATAATATAAATTAAAACAGGAGACACACGACATAGATAGATTAAAAACACTGAAAAACTCACATCACACTCTCTGCTCGATTGAGAAAGGGGACACATTTCCTCGAAAATTTCCGATTATAATGTAAGTTTTTCAGTGTTTTTAATCTATCTATGTTGTGTGTCTCCTGTTTTAATTTATACTATTCACATTGATATACCTGCTGGCATCACGCAATATATCGATCAATAGAGCATGAATAAGTTTTTCAAATACTTTACTATTGTAGTTTTAAATGAGTTTGGTAGCAATGATCAACCAGAAAAATAGTACAAATTTTAAATTTTTTCAATGGCAGTCTTTCATTATTCAATTACACTGACTCTGATCAAGTTATTACTATAACAATCCATTTAATATTGTTTCCAAGTGATTTTAAATTATAAATTAAAAGAAGATTAATTCATAGATAGGTACCAAAGACAAAGTAAATGTTCCAATAGTCAGGTTAGTTTTGTTATTATATTGACAAACTATGGGTTCACAATATTTTGAGATGCAACAAGGATAGGCTTAATGGAAGTTCAGGACTTAGAATGTAATGAAATAATTCTAAGTCATATTATGATGTTATTTTCAATAAATCTGTTTGTGAAAAATTCTAGCTGCATTATAAAAAATGTATTTTGTGATTAGGCCAACTCAATGAAAGTGTAAAAGATCTTATCATGAAATGGTGAATGTTTTCTTGGTTGAATAATGCTTTGAATCTGATTATTTAATGTTAATCTAATTAATCAATCTTGAATAATCAGTTGATAAGATTTCTCTCTTTCTTGTAATAGTTCTCTACCATACACAAACTGGCTAGTCTAGGATTTACATTATCATTAAATACTAGAAATTATACTTTAAATAAATAAATAAACTTTTGTCAACTTCTAACTTCTTGAAAAATGTAGAAGATAGCAATTTAGACCTAGAGACTAGGTTATTAAAGACCTACTACTAGTAGGCTACCTGAATGAAAATTGTAAACATGCTGGTAGGCTACTTATAAAAATTATCAAATTGTGTACGGTATTTCTAGCCTACTTTACTATGAGAAATTTAAGTCTACTTACTTGAATCCTCTATCACATCAGCAATTTTTATCCATATTCTATTTTTCAAATAGGTAATTCGTTGTGCAGGTCTGGAAAGTACAAAACTTTGAACTGTCGCATCAAATTTATAACGAATTTCACGCCTTTCTGTTGTAAATCCATTTTCAATTTCTCTTGTAAAAATTATAAGAATAAAGAAACCAATGGAAATATTTTTATATCTCAATTTTCTACTGCAAATTAATTTCACAGTATAATAGTAGCAATCCGAAATCTGATAACCAACAGCAAAATAATATCAAAACAACCCATCCAACAATCAAAGATTGAGGTTAAAAAGAACATGGCGTCTGATCCGGAGAAAGATTATTCTGCCGGTGTCACGTGATCAGAGCAGAAAAATAAATTCGAAGCTCTGTTCCCGTCGACAGAATCCCGAAATTAGTTCTTTTTCGACAAAACGGTTCACGAGCAGTGATCGGTCGAAGCAAAATAGCATTGTGTTGATAGGCCTTAAAATGAACGGCAAAATGAACGAAAGTTCGTCTCTGATTTGAACAGTTCTTTATTTCTGCTCAACTTTCTGCCGATGGGTGAACACTCCCATAAGAACCAATGTTAATTTAAAGTGAATTCTGTCGTCTGCCCGTTACGAAAACACTGCTTAACTGACTGCCATCAGCTAGGTTCCAGCTCTCCCAAATAACTTATTACTGTTCAAAATCATTTTTAAGAATTCAAATAAGGTTTAGTGTAATCAATTCAATCTAAATAATTTAATTAATAAAGGTTTATTGGAAAAGTAATTATTTGATAGGGTAACTGGACTTTATTTATTCTCATGCACATAGCATTCAAGTGCATTCTCATGTATGTGAATTCACATGCACATAGATTATTAAATTATAGTTGTTTTATTCTAGCTTGAGAATTCAATGTTCTCAATTTCTGCGACTTTGCTTGCTTGGGCAACTGATTATTATCGTTCATGTTGCAGTAATTGTTCAGAAATATATTGCACAATACCTTTACACACGATTCAATTATGTTGTAAGAAGGCTATTGAATGTAGGGAAGGAATGGAATTGAATGTAGGGAAGGCACCAACACATAGTATAAGAACTATCTTCACACAAGGACTTGTCTTCTTCAATAATGTCTGATGCTCTAAAATGATTGATACACACAGCCAAATATTATTACCTAGTGACTTCATAATCTTTCCTACGAATACACCTTGTCCACTTTTTCCTTAGCTCTTTATCTTCGGGAAAAGTGAATATTGTCACCAAGGGTGTTTTTCTATAATATAGTTCGATTTAAACTCAGGGACACAACAATTTCTATGTATGTTCAATTAATACTGTTCATAGGCCTACTCATTGTAGCATGTTGTTGTATAAAGCTAAATGTCGGATTAGAGATGATAAAAAAAATCAATCTACGGTTGAATATTATAAAATTATGGTTGATTAAAACACTTTGAACACTGAATACATTTCAAATACCCAACACTCACTATACAATTTGAATTTTTAAAACGTTACTATTCACAATTCGAATTCATCAAACACTTACTAAACTCTTTGAATTCTGAAAAAATCTAATTTGAGTCTCCAATACATCTTAAATAATCAATTATAGAATAATAATTGATCATTATAAAACACGTAAATTATTATAAATAATTTATGCCCGTGACATTGTAAACAAACTTACTTAACAACTACTAAATACTAATTCAATTCAATTCAATTCAATTCAATTTCTATATTCCAATATAAAAACAATGTACAATATAGAATAGACTAATTATGGAATAATTATTTCCCCGCATGGACTGTTGATCCGTGCGCGGGGGAAGAGTACCCAATCTATACAGGTAGCACTAGTGTAAAAACTACAGACAATAATTCATATTAATTCAAGTCTAGCCTATAAAAAATATGTTAAATCCTGTATGAATGTATAAATACAAACTGTATCAACGACGATTCACACAGCACAAGTACCCGACTCAGGATACTTCATCTTCTGGTGAGCTATCTGAACTAACTAACTAAAAACTGATGGAATGACAGTATATTATCAGTGTCAGCTGAGTTAAGGCTCTACCAACTATCGGCGCCATTTTACCTAGATTTTCACACAGGTGCAGGTCTGGTATTTAGGAGGTCCTGCTTATAGTAGGCTATGACACTAGCTTTACCATGAAAAGATATAAACTTATTTTGGGGAAAATTTTGCCACCAGAGATCGCGTAAGTTCAGCCAACTTCTGTTCTCCTATTACAATAATTCCACACAGAATAATTACAAATACTTGGGAACTTTTGATCATTCATACTAGTAGTTATGCGAACAGTAGACCTCGCTCATGAATACAACTATCAAACTAATGAGAAGGGATATACAGTAATTACATTATATTGTGAAGATTTAGCCATGTCATCTATCATTTTCTTTATTGAAACTACTAGAGACACTGTTTCCAGGGACACCGGACTTATCAAGGAGGTACCTTTATATCGCCTCCATATTTACAACATTAAGATACCTTTATTACAAATTTTCTAATAATTAATTATAAGAAATCGGTCAACTGACGGAAAAATGGAATATGCAGTAGGCAATTTAGAAAATTAGCTATGTGCATGAGAATAAATAAAGTCCAATTACCCTATCAAATAATTACTTTTCCAATAGACCTTTATTTATTAAATTATTTAGATTGAATTAATTACGCTAAACCTTATTTGAATTCTTAAAAATGATTTTGAACAGTAATAAGTTATTTGAGAGAGCTGGAACCTAGCTGATGGCAGTCAGTTAGCTAGTCTACCAACTATGGCGGCCATCTTGTTCGTATGCTCAGGTCCGGTATTTGGGAAGTCCTGATAGAAGGCCGGAACACGTTCAATATGACAACGTGTGGTTCAGGCCGACCATGCTTTACTTGATATGCATAGAATCATTACACCTTTGTACTCTTTGGTCACATTTGGCTACTCTTTGTATTTTTTTCTTCCAAAACACGACTAGTTCCAACTCATCTAAAGTCATTTTTCCTAAATAAAGAAAGATGAGTTGAAACAAGTCTTGTTTTGAAGAAAAATGAATAATAAAGGGTGTGGTACTTGATAATGTTTTTACTTTCCTTGCCCTATTACCATAGGTAAGAAAAGTATTGCTTTCCGAAAAAAATTAAGATACCCCAATTTCTGAATTTCTATACGTTTCAAGGTCCCCTGAGTCCAAAAAAGCGGTTTTTGGGTATTAGTCTGTATGTGTGTGTGTGTGTGTGTGTGTGTGTGTGTGTGTGTGTGTGTGTGTGTGTGTGTATGAGTGTATGTGCGTCTGTGTACACAATATCTCATCTCCCAATTAACGGAATGACTTGAAATTTGGAACGTGAGATCCTTACAATATAAGGATCCGACACGAACAATTTCGATCAAATGCGATTCAAGATGGCGGCTAAAATGGCGCAAAAACAGGGTTTCCGCGATTTTCTCGAAAACGGCTCTAACGATTTTGATTAAAGTTATACCTGGAATAGTCATCGATAAGCTCTATCAACTGCCACAAGTCCCATATCTGTAAAAATCTCAGGAGTTCCGCCCCATCTATGCAAAGTTTGATTTCAGATTCTCAATTATCAGGTTTCAGATTCGATTTAAACAAAACATTCCGAGTGGAAAACATTCAGATGAGAATCTATACAATTAATGTTCAGTAACATTTTTACCTAAAATTAAAAATAAACTCGAAAATCGAAAAAATGTGATTATCCAATTGCAAACTATTGGCAAATGTTGATTCTATTAAATGATTCACTATGAAGAGATAGCAGACCTCGTGTGTCTCCAGCGTTATTACCCTGTCACCAGCTGGCTCCAATCTTTGAATAGTAGACTTGAGATGCGCGGGAACACTACCGTCAGCGATCAATTCTCATAACGGCAAAGAAAGTTGTGTGAGTGCGTCACACCAGATTTTTCAATTTTAATTGATAGATTTTATCACGAAAAGAACTGAATTGTAGTAGAATATATTCCCTTTGATAGATATTATTGAACCATTGATTATAAATTACGGTGTATAGTTAGTTATAGATGCACAAAAAGCGAATGCATTAAATTTAGAAGTTTCTTAAAAAGAAGACGATTTTCGACTTTCATATTTTTATTCTACATTAGGAAGAACTATCCAATACTCTCATCTATTAATGAAATAAATTTGATCATTGAAATTACTCGTAGGAAATACAGACACAGAAAGTAAGTACAGTGAAATATATTGCCAAGCTAGGCATTATACTTGGAACTCCTAGAACTAAAATTAAAATTGAATTTAGTTATCAGTTGATATAATATATATCTTTTACTTTTATTGAACTGAATTCATCAGTAATGTTATTTGATAAAGGGCTTAAAGCTGGTAGTTAATCGGTAGTCTACCCAGGTGAATTCAATTTGCTAGTATGAATGGAATCAGTAACTAACTAGCCGGCCTGAAGCTGAGCTTGACTGCAACATTTGACTGCATCAAGTTTTCTGCTCCAGCCTTTATCTAAAGTAAGCCATGCTAGTGTTCGTGCTCATGCCAAAAAAATTCAAACAAATTCATTCAAGATTATTTTCAAATTCAAAATCAGGCGCTCTGCCTCTAACATCTGATCTCCACACTATTACTTTCTACCAGGAAGCGCTAGTGTTTGAACTTCTGATCCCCTATACCAAAGTTAGTATACAGTCTACTAACGTTGCCCCTATACAACTTAATAATAAAAAAGTCTTATTTGGGATAATATTTTCTCCCTTTTGGCCTGTTCAAGAAACTCAGCTGTACGGCGGGTTGCCTAAACGGTTCCTGACAACATGAGCACTTGCATTGACCTATATGATATTGCAGAGTACTGTATAATGAAACTTCCTCATATCATAATTATTGGAATAATTCGCTCTTATGCTACTTTCTCTCTTGCTGATTCGTTCAATGAGTCTGTTAAGGCCAAGTACTATAAAAAATATATTGTATTTCCTGGTATTTGTTTGATGAACAGCTGGCGAAATTATCTAGAACAAATAATAACAATGAAGATGAAGTAAAATATAAGAGAAAGGACTGGCATTGATCAGGCTTAAGAAATAATTGTTTTACTCCTCTTTAGGAATTGTTATTGGTAGCCTGTATTGAGAACAATAGCTTCTGTATGAAATTCGTCCATTTTTCCAATAATTCATTCTTCAAACAATAAATGATAATTGAATTTTCTAGTTCAGTTGCTTGATCAGACGCCAATTACGGTATATAAGTGGTTTTAATTCTCAAAAGAGCCCAGCTTCCAAGACCTTCAAGACAAAAGAATTATTTCGATCTTTCCCAGCCGTTTTCCCAAAGAACCTAATGATTGGTATTGTAGTTGTAGCCGTACAAGGCATTTGGAGTAGGATGGTGAAATGGAACGACCAATACTGTCGGCTGGTAGATCAATAACTGGTAAATTGTTGGATGCCATAATAACCAGGATGAGCTACCGTTTCATCAAGATTTATGTTGCAAGCTGAATTATTCATGACAGTATTAGAGTGAATAATGATTTACCAAATAGATGTATTCGTAATAAGGTGAAATAAAAACAATATTGTCAGTTTCACATGATTTATTTGAGCCGAGCTTGAGAGCTTGAGCTTGAGAAATGCACTAAGCACTTAGGCATCATCTCTAGTGGTAGTTTTTCTATTCTAACCAAAAAAGATAATGCCTTAGTGCATTGAAACTTGAGTTTGGTTCGAATGAACTATTCGGAACTGACAATATGGTTTCTATTTCATCTTAATACGAAAAATCCTACAATTAAATCTCTGCTCATAGTATATGTATTATGTACTCTGTTCATATAGTGTACGTGAATTCGTATTGGAATTTTCTAAAAGCGTCAATAGTGTGATTTCTAATAAACGTTATAATACATGTATGTGAGATTTTCAATTAATTAGTAATAGAACTCATTCCAACGATGAGAGTGGATCACTTTCCATAATAATTGTTCTAATTGCTGTAATCGACAATTTTGTCTCTTTTCAGTATTTACTTTCAATATCAAACGGTACAAAGGCTACGAGCTCGTAGAGAGTCAATATGAAAATAAAATTATTCATTTAATTTCGATTGAGAGCTTCCATACAAGTAGCAGATATTAAAATATCTTGCTAGAGATCTACATGAAGCCATGATAAACGATACGTTCTCATTTTCAGGAACCGATCGGTTCATTCCAAGCTCACGAACATGTTTCTAATTATTCATTTCCTCCATACACAAAATTATGAATTGACATGACAGTTTTTTAAAAAAATCTTGAAATAATTTTAGAAAAAAAGTAGTGGTTTCTCTCTTCTATAGTATAGTCTACCTGTTCAAATTGAATCAGTTTTATTCTTACACATTTTCTCATTACCAAAGGTAAAATCCTCTCATTACACAAGGTGATGTTATATTCATGAATATGATGAAAAGATTTGCGATTGAGGGTCAGTCTTACTTATTCATTTATACATTGATACATACAATATCATTCTCAATTACGAATGATACTAGTAGAGATATAAGTACTTGCAGTACACTAATTATAAAAATTCGTTTTCCCCATGCAATAATAGCTTAGCACGGCTAGTTTTCGGACAATTTGATTTTTTATTAGTAAGGAGACAGTTTATTCATATGAAAGATAATCTATTAGAAAAGGCGGAAGATTCATTTTTATGATGAAGACTTCTGTTTTAGAAGGTTCATTATGACAAGTATCAAGGCCCACGCACTCAACAACAGATAGACGTATGCATAAAGCAGGAGGGAAGACAAAAGTCTGCATTCAGACGGACGTCCGTGTGCCTTGAAACTTTTGAACACCTTGGGAGGGATTTTCCTCCGACTTCCTGCATACGTCGTTTACGACACTACGACATTACTGTGTGCATTCGCCTTCAAGTTATAGGAGTCGGAGAGAATGTGTTGTGACGGACTTCAAGACATATACAACATGAATGCAGATGAAAAAGCCAATAATTCAGCTCGACAATTTAGGTAAAATAGAATCAATCTCAAGGAACACTGAAATAAATGTCTTTCAAGTGGAAATTCAATATTGATATATTTGAAATCGACTCCGACAAAGGTGCCAAACCTTTTCTCCAGGAGACTATAAAACCTATAAAGGAATTTGATGCCTTGTCAGTAACTTGTGGGATGGATTTAGAGTGAAATCGACTCACCTATAGAAACTTTGCCTGGAGAAAGGAGTTGTTCCTATTGTGAATGTGCAGCTATTCTCGTCTCGGTACAATGCGAGAGTGTATTTCGCACCAATTCCATTCATTTCATCGTCTCCATTCATTTTAGATCTACTCGGAAATGGGCGACTGAGCTGCGAAATCGAATCATTTTCATTTCCAATCAGCTCTAACAGGTTGAATATCGGGATCAGGAAGTATTAAACTCTGGAATGAGCTATATGTGCTGCAGAACAGCTCTATTAGTTCAATTCCAGTAAAAATGAACTATTCAAATTACTCGGTTCTATGGAACTGATGTGAAGACCGCATGTGAGAGTTCATTGGTCCTATAGCTATCAGAGCTACAGAAAATCATGGATAAAATTATATGGTTGTTCATTTTCATAATAACTAGCTGGCCCGGCGTACTTCGTACCGCCAAACAGTTAATGCATCTCATGACAAACTGTAGCTGGAGTGACACCTGAGGAGGCGCGATGCGGCATTTTGCATCCAGGTGCTTCTTGCTTATTGGTTTGAGTGGAAGCAGTCACACACACTTAATCGGGCATGGCGTGGAACGGTGTGATAAGGCAATCCCCATAAGATCAACACTTTGTATCACCAAGCCGCGCCTCCTCAGGTGTTAGCACGCTTCAGCTTTAGCACTATATATTTATGAAAATTACTCAACAAGCAGTATTTACATTTATATCTCATTATGGACTTCATATGTGCTTAGTTAGTTGTGCGGCAGTTTTTATTTTTAGATATAGTTGAATGCAGCTTGCTGGGAAATTGAATGGTATATCTCCTTGTTGCTGATTTTCCCGTGCATATTCTGAATTTACAGCATTTCGAGTTCTACTACCCAAGTTTGGACGTCGTTCGTAACGCGGCATTATTATAAGAATTAACATTTTGCAAACCAGTAGAAAGAGAATAAAAAACAGATCTACTGACGGCTGGATGACGCAATGACTATAAAAGCTGATTTTTATTTTTGTGTGTGGTCAGTTCACAAATCTTCTCCCATAAGTATTACATGTAAACTTTGAAGGAGCTTAGGAAAGAGGCCTGAAGTCGGATCATAAATTTGATAGGCCTTAAACCTTCTCCTGAACATAACAAACACAACTAAAAATAATCTGGTGTGGCACACTCACACAACTTTCCTGGCCTTTATGAAAAATGATCACCTGACGCTAGTGTTCACGCGCATCTCAAGTCTACTATTCAAAAATTTGAGCCAGCTGGTGACAGGACAATAACGCTGGAGACACACAAGGTCTGTTATCTCTTCAAAGTGAATGATATTATAACAGTTGCGAACAGTTTGAAATTGATTAATCACATTTTGTCGAATTTCGAGCTTATTACTTTCCTTGCCCTATTACCTACCATAGGTAAGGAAAGTATTGCTTTCCGAAAAAAATTAAGGTACCCCAATTTCTAAATTTCTATACGTTTCAAGGTCCCCTGAGTCCAAAAAAGTGGTTTTTGGGTATTTGTCTGTATGTGTGTGTGTGTGTGTATGTGTGTATGAGTGTATGTGCGTCTGTGTACACGATATCTCATCTCCCAATTGACGGAATGACTTGAAACTTGGAACGTAAGGCCCTTACAATATGAGGATCCGACACGAGCAGCTTCGATCAAATGCAATTCAAGATGGCGGCTAAAATGGCGAAAATGTTGTCAAAAACAGGGTTTTTCGAGATTTTATCGAAAACGGCTCCAACGATTTTGATTTGAGTTATACCTGAAATAGTCATCGATAAGCTCTATCAACTGCCACAAGTACCATATCTGTAAAAATTTCAGGAGCTCCGCCCCATCTATGCAAAGTTTGATTTTAGATTCTCAATTATCAGGCTTCAGATAAAATTTAAACAAAAAAGATTCAGCATGAGAATCCCCACAACTAATTTTCAGTAACATTTTCACCTAAAATTGAATATAAGCTCCAAATTCGAGAAAATGTGATTATCCAATTGCAAACTGTTGGCAACTGTTGATTCTATTAAATGATTCACTATGAAGAGAAAGCACACCTCGTGTGTCTTCAGCGTTATTGCCCTGTCACCAGCTGGCTCAAATCTTTGAATAGAAGACTTGAGATTCGCGGGAACACTAGCGTCATGTGATCAATTTTCATAACGGCAAGGAAAGTTGTGTGGGTGCGCCACACCATATTTTTTTCAATTTCAGGTGAAAATGTTACTGAACATTAATTGCAGAGATTTTCATGCTCAATCTTTTCCACTTGATTTTTTGTTTCAATTGTATATGAAGCCGTATATTTGGGTATCTAAAATCAAACTTTACATAGATGGAGCTCCTGAAATTTCTACAGATATGGGACTTGTGGCAGTTGATATGAAAATTATATATTATATAATTGGGCCATGTGGTTTCTTTTGTTCGCGTGTCTGTGAATAACGTTGAGAATATTGTAAGCAAGTATCTAGGAAAGAATTAACTTTGTTTCAAACTATTTTGAAAAGAATTGCCACTGTCGTCTGGCTAGGTAGGCTATTCAAATGTATTCTCAATAGTTTCGAGATACGGTTCTTTTCATTTTTCCAGCTCTGAGAGTCCATATTCTTACAATACAATATGTTCAGAGCACGTGTTACAACAGGAATCTACAATTTTTCAATTTTTGGAGAGCACGTGGTCGCCATTTGTTGGTCACTGTATATCACGGGTACAAAATGTCATACCTTGCTCGTGGGAAATTGTGCCCTTGACTTAGCCGCGGGCTCCAAACTAATATCTACCCTCAAGAAGAAGAAGTCTTCGTTGGAAGTAAAACGATTCATAGGAAGGTTTAAATGTTCATCAATTTTCAATGAGCAGAATATTATTCTTTGCGAGATTGAAGTTCTGAGTACAAGAGAGAAAAAAATAGTGTTTCAGCAAACAGTGTTACAGCAGTCACTCCTAGAATTCTGGAGAAAAGAAGAATAATGATATGTTGAAGCATTCATGAGACTAGTGGCTGTCAGCAAGAATGAAGAATTGGATATCACTGCTCAGTGATGTGTGTTACGGATGTGGAAGAGAATTTGCAAGCTCAAGCACTTGTGGAATTTAGGAACGTCTCAGAAAGAATAAATTTCTCACGAAGATATTCAGAACCACGGCTCTTGACAATTGAATATTGTTAAGCTGACAGAGCATGAAGTGAGCTAGAGAGAGCAAGGAGTGAGCGAGAGCGAGCATCAGCGCATTCGAATTTCATTCTTGGCGATATGTGGTCAACGCATCAACAAAATAATGTTTAACGAACCGTAAATAAGGAAAATGAGAGAGCAAGAGAAAGTGGGAATACTGGGAAGAGAAGAGTTTGAATGAGTGAGTATGAGCATGAATAAAGTTGTAGATGTAAATATAGATCATGTAAGTTGAAGATTGATAGAAATTCGTATGATAATTTCAAATTGGCAATAAGAAAAACAAATAATCGAATTGGGATGTAGAAGAAATTTGAAATAATTTGCGAAGATACTACAAACTCAACTAACGTGAACTTTAAAATTATTTTCAATAAATCACATATTATGGAACGCAGCGATTATTCATTATCGTATGTTGAAAAACCGTGGAGAAATTCAAGTATTTGCTACCAGGCCTATTTGCCAAGTATTAGATTAAATCTCGACTAGATAATGGACTAAATATATGGACTTCAGCTGCGTTTAAACCAAAGTTACTAGTTGTTCTGTGAACAGTAGAACCTCGCGCAGTCATATACCGCAGCCTCCTCTTATACTGTCCATCAGAGTAAATCCTGTCTGTATGTCGTGTCGGCGAGATATCGCTGTGAAAACGAATAATAGCTGTTCGGGTTGGTGTATCAAAAATGCTAACATCAAAAGCTAATCTCCTTTCAAGTCATACTGGCAACAGAACAGCCCGAGTTCAATGGAGATAAAGTTCGTGAGACAATACTATGTTATTTTAGTTATTAATTGCATGCGCTATTGCACGCAATCAATAGTTCATTACTTAATAGTTCATAGAAATTGCATTCAATGAGGCATGCAATTTATAATCTTTCGACAGCTGATTTATGATGAATAATTCTATAGTCTGATTTTTACTCTAATATTGGCGTATGAAGGAGGCTCATTTTCCTTTTATATTATGCTTGAAAAGCAAAATTTCCAACAACCTTGTATATACGTCGACGCGCAATCTAAAAAGGAACATACCTGTCAAATTTCATGAAAATCGATTACCGCGTTTCGCCGTAAATGCACAACATATGAACATAAACACATTCAAACATTTAAGCATTAAGAGAAATGCCAAACCGTCGACTTGAATCTTAGACCTCACTTCGCTCGGTCAATTAACAAAAAGTTAATAACTTAATTTTTATAGATACTTTTAGATTGAACATAGCTTATTATACACATGATGAACATAATGTGTTTGTCAAGTTCCGTTCAATCTAATAAGGATTAAGTTATTAACATTCTGTTGATAACTTTGGTGTAAACGCAGCTTACCCAAGACTATTCAATGCTTTCGCGTTTCTCCAATGGGCCTTTGAAATAATAGTAATTAATATATGTTATAGTTGGATATTATAATTTTTATTGGATGTTATTTGTGAGTTGTTTGAGGAAAATTGAGTGTAATTTTTCAAGGAAGGATTAACATAGCCTCAAATCATCCAATTGTGACTAAATAGACAAATATTTGTCAAGAAGACTAGAAAATGGATATGAATGTGTGATCAACTATCAAGAGCTACTGAATAGTGTCTTTTCAGTCACTGTACATGATGATATGTTGGGGCCCCAAGTAAATAGGACTCAGAGGTGTAGCAATGTAGTTACTATTGTGAGGTCCACGTTATAATGGCAATGAAGAAAGATAGGAGAACAACGTTGCCGAGTTGACTCCATTTTGCTACTGATTGTACTCATCTGTTACTCAAATCTCAAATTCAAAACAACATAAATAAATCTCAACTTCAAAACAACAGAAATAAATATAAACATTAAAACAACAGAAAAAAGTTGCTTGGTGGGTAGAAAAAACATGGCGGCTGAGAATTGTCTGTTTACATTTGTACAATCACTGTCAAAAGTAAAAATTTGGGGGATTTTCGATTTGGTTTTTTGTTTTCTCCGATTAACTTCGAAGCAAGTAATTTTAAAGAACAATGTGACGAATAATTATTGTAGCCACATTCATTGCGAATCCATTGATGTATATTGTTATGTATTTGCGATTTAAGTTGACGTTGTGGAAGGGGAAACAGCCGACGCGGCTGACGCCCATCACCATAGTAAAGATAATACTGCTGTCTACATCGCATCTCATTTACACTATGGCGCTCGAAACAATTAATTTTGTCTATTGTTTTGACATGCGCTGTATATAGATTTTCACTTTTCAATACTCTAAAAAAATATTACAATTTTCTTGATTTAACCATGCTCATGATAAAAATCAGGATTTCGTTGTTTGCTCACAGAGTTTATTATATTAATTTGAAGTGTGCCTTCTCCATACGAGTCAGAGGTAACACAATTTGATAACTCTAGTTTCGGATATTGATGTTTCAACGAAGTTTCATGATATATTATGTGTCCCACTCCTTCATCTTATCCTTATTTTGTGAAAAATGAAGATTCAGAATTTCTTTTCATAGCTTTTCTTGTATTTTATCTTGTTTCATCACTCTTTATAACTTGCATACTTGATAATGGAATGAATATCATCAGATCACGTGAACAGAAAAAAATAAAAGGGTGGGCCTAACTGAGATACTATATTATGATAACACTGTACTCCTGATAAGTTGAAAATTTTCAAGCTGAAAGTAGATTAATTTGTTGCACATTCGGTTCAAATATTAACAAACGTTACCAAATATTACCAATATTATCACATATAGTGAGAACGAATCATTCAGAAGCTTTCTATTCTCACTGAACATGAAGAGGCAATACCAAGCCAGAATTGCAGTTCCGTTCAAATCATTATTATCAGAGCTTTCAAATTGATGCTATGTAACTATGGATGTTATCCCCATCTCACAATTCCCCTATTTATCCTTATTCTGATTCAGAATAAAGTAGTTGATCTCTATAATCACAAAAATCAATGTACAGTACCTATAATCAAATAATAGTAAAAATAACAAAATTTCTAGTAATAATGCAACTTTTTCTAGGTACGAATTTCAAGGCTCATAAAATGACTTTTTCTCAATCACAGGCAGAAATTCCAATGATCATCATAATAGTAATTATTTAATGAAAATTGTTTGTATTGTATATTGTTCGACGTAAGAAAAGCTACATCTTTAAGGTAATCAACGTATTTAGGATTATCATGTTTATGAATGAAAGCTAGACTGTGATAGAAGATTAGTCAAACTGAAATATAAACATTATATACAATGCATATTTCTGATCTATAACTACAAATAATAGTATCAAGCCGAAATGAATTGAGCAACTGAATTTCAAAGTTACTATCCACTGTTCAAATCGCACTGTGATTTCCTTCTACTTCCAAATGCATTGAATTGCCTCACTCTTCAACGTAACAATTATTGTAAAAAAACCAGTGGAATGTGAACGTCATCCAAATAGCATTTGAATTCCGATTTTCAGATCATGGAATTCATAAAAAACTAATCCTTGAGAGAATAGTGATGAATTGCAAACAGTGCAAGTAACATTGATACAAAGCGATACAATGAAAATCAACATCGATTAATTTGATACTGGACTTATCAAATTTATATTACCGTTAATTTATATTATTTATGAAGCCTATAAAATGTAAAACCAACATTTTAAATTTTCTCTACTGAAGCAAAGCATCGATAGAAAATAAAGAAGAGCCCATTATAAGCACAATATACTTGTGTGCTAGAATTCACTTGAACTAACTCATCACTTCAACCGTTCAATGATCACAATGAACTAGAATGGTATAAAAACCATTTTTTATACCATTTACATTTTTCAAATAGCTTCACCCAACTGAATATGTGAATGCTAAGTCATAAGAAATCATGTTCAATGGATTTAATTTGAATGCTTCAAATAGAAAATGATCTATTCTTTTGGTGCCCTAATCAGAATCAATTTCAATCAACATTAATCGACATAAAGAAAAGCTTCTGCCAACCTTGTGTAATGAATGACAAGATGCGAGAGTGTGGGAGTAGTGGAAGTGAAAAATCGATATGTTAACAAAAATAATAGAAGATGATGAATCATCTTTCAATTAATCTTATACGGTAGGGCACCGTACTTTATGGTTAAATGTGAAACACTTTCATGATTTTCCTACCTTTTATGCATGCTTACTCTTCCTTAATTTGTATTTTTGCATGGCTTTCATCTTTAGAATCTACTGAATTTTCATATTGGACTGTCTAAATAATGTAGATTCAACTAGTAAGAACGGAAGATAAGCTACTTTACAGAGAGAATCATAGAAAGTTTCAACTCAACCAACCCAATGTATGAATAGTTTTATGCCTCAGCCGTCATATATATTTGGCTCAACTGAAGGTGTATTATCAACCTGGCTTGGAGAATATTAACTGTAGAAAACAGCAAACACTGCACGCTATGATTTTTCAGGAAATTGCCACTGTTAACTGTTAATTGACATTCATAACTTATGATAAATTTTAGCATAGAATTATAATCATACACACGTATTTTAAATATGTATTAGTATGAATATTTTATCAGTTGCAAACAATATCTTTGTCTGTCATAGAATGCATGATTTAGCACATATATAACAACAAAATGACTTTAGAGAATTAAGAGAATTAAAATGTGAGAAATTAGTTTCATCGCATGTCAAAAAAATAGACAAAATTGATTGTTTCGAGCGCCATAGTGTGCAACTTAGAAAGCAGTAGGTCTACTACTGTATTTTTTTGTTTACTATGGTGAAGAGAGTCAGCCACGCCGTACCGCGTCGACTGTTTCCCCTTTCACAGCGTCAAATCGAATCGCAAATAAATAACAATATACATCGATGGATTCGCAATGAATGTGCCTACATTAATTATTTGTCTAATTTTCTTTAGATTATTTGCTTCGAAGTTAATCGGAGAAAACAAAAATCAAATCGAAAAACACCAAAATTTTACATATAGGCCTATAATATTTCATCAAGGAAACTGTTTGATTTATTGAGGGAATGGATACGACTAATATTCTAGTCCATGATGTAACGAATCGAATGACATATGATAGATTTTTTCCGATACAGAGTTACAGAGATAATTGATTTCCAGTTTGCTGTTTACTATGGCTAAGAGAGTCAGCCGCGCCGTTCCGCGTCGACTGTTTCCCCTTCCACACCGTCAAATCAAATCGCAAATACATAACAGAATATATTAATGAATTCGCAATGACAGTGGCTACATTAATTATTTGGCTCATTTTCCTTTAAAACTACTTGCTTTGAAGTTAATCGAAGAAAACAAGAAAATCAAATCGCAGACCCCCTGAATTTTTACATATATATTATTTTATCAAGAAAACTGTCAATTTTATTGAAAAAATGAATATAGTCCATAATGTAAAAAATTGAATGGCATATAACAGAACTTCTTTTGATCAATGGGTACAGAGATAATTGATTTTACGTGATTACCTGCATTTTTCAACTTTGAGGGTGGCTAGTGGGGGAAGCTCCAAGGGGACTTCTTGGGACTTTTGAGAGAATGACCCTCTGGGAGGGTTTTATCGATGGTGGAAAATTCAGCTTTTATTTAATTTTCGGATCGAAACTGCTTTTTTGGTCCTTCATTGACTGGGCTAATAGACCAGAACAGCAACACTTTTGTCAATAGTACACTGCCATTATAACGTGGACCTCACTATAAATCAGTGGAAGTGAACCAAATTATTAGAATAAGATAAAACAATTAGTATCATCTACAAAAAAATCTGGTGAGGCGCACTCACACAACTTTCCTTGCCGTTATGAAAATTGATCA
Organism: Nilaparvata lugens; assembly: GCF_014356525.2. Lineage (NCBI taxonomy): Eukaryota > Metazoa > Arthropoda > Insecta > Hemiptera > Delphacidae > Nilaparvata > Nilaparvata lugens. Next base: position 372,327 of record NC_052508.1, read on the forward strand.
CCTGACGCTAGTGTAAATGCGCATCTCAAGTCAAAGATCTGAGCCAGCTGGTGACAGGTCAATAACGCTGGATAAATACGAGATCTCTTCATAGTGAATGATTTAATAGAATCAACAGTTGCCAACAGTTTGCAATTGAATAATAATTTATTACATTTTCTCAAATTTCAAGCTCATTTTCAATTTTAGGTGAAAATGTTACTGGACATTAATTGAAGAGATTTTATGGCTCATTCTTTCCAATTGGAAATTTTCGTTCAAATTATATCTGAGACCTGATAATTGGAAATCTAAAATCAAACTTTGTATAGATGGGGCGGAGCTCCTGGAATTTTTAGAGATATGGGACTTGTGGTAGTTGATATAGCTTATCAAGGACTATTTTAGATATAAATTTGATCAAAATCGTTTGATCCATTATCGAGAAAATCGCGAAAACCCCTTTTTATGACAACATTTTCGCCACTTAAGCCGCCATCTTGAATCGCATTTGATCGAAATTGTTCGTGTCGGATCCTTATAGTGTAAGGACCTCAAGTTCCAAATTTCCAGTCATTCCGTTAATTGGGAGATGAGATATCGTGTACACAGACGCACATACACTCATACACACACACACACACACACACAACACACACACACACCACACACACACACACACAACACACACACACACACACAACACACACACACACACACACACACACCACACACACCACACACACACACACACCACACACACACACACACACACACACACAGACCAATACCCAAAAACCACTTTTGTGGACTCAGGGGACCTTGAAACGTATAGAAATTCAGAAATTGGGGTGCCTTAATTTTTGTCGGAAAGCAATACTTTCCTTACCTATGGTAATAGGGCAAGGAAAGTAAAAAATCTGGTAGGAGCGAGATTCAAACCTGGGTCCCACAGTGTGAGAGTGAACGCTCCAGCTCTCTCCGCCACCATGGGCAGGTGATCTTAAAGACAAAAAATCTGGTGTGGCGCACTCACACAACTTTCCTTGCCGTTATGAAAATTGATCACCTGACGCTAGTGTAAACGCGTATAAGAGTCAAAGATCTGAGCCAGCCAGCTGGTGACAGTTCAATAACGCTGGATACACACGAGATCTGCTATCTCTTCATAGTGAATGATTTAATAGAATCAACAGTTGTCAAAAGTTTTCAATTGAATAATTACATTTTCTCAAATTTTGAGCTTATTTTCAATTTTAGGTGGAAAAGTTACTGGAAATTAATTGAAGAGATTTCCATGCTCAATTTTTTCCACTAGAAAATTCTTGTTTAAATTATATGTGAGACCTGATAATTGGAAATCCAAAATCGAACTTTGCATAGATGGGGTGGAGATCCTGAAATTTTTACAGTTATGGGACTTGTGGCAGTTGATAGAGCTTATCAATGACTATTTTAGGTATAAATTTGATCAAAATCGTTGGAGCCGTTTTCGAGAAAATCGCGAAAACCCCTGTTTTTGACAACATTTTCGCCATTTTAGCTTCCATCTTGAATCGCATTCGATCGAAATTGTTCGTGTCGGATCCCTATATTGTAAGGACCTTGAGTTCCAAATTTCAAGTGATTCCGTTAATTGGGAGATGAGATATCGTGATTAGAAGTACAAGCTACTATATCAACCTTAATATAGTAAGTCTAGTTACAAACACATCGTTTTTTGGACGTAAGATTTATGCCCGCCTCATAAATATTTCATTCAATCACTGCTTAAAATTGACCAATAACTTGACAAACATATTATGTTTATCAGTACACATAATGTATATTTGCAAGTTACATTCAATCTGGTAGAATTCATAAGGACGTCCAAAAGTCGATGTGTGTATAACTAACTGGCTTCACTGTTATTGGAGTGAGTGAGAGAACGAGTATGTACTCTTACAGCTTTTTGCTAAAGTATTTTTAAACTCGACAAAGGATAAAAAGATGATGTGAATCATTTCGTTCAATGGGGAAAAACGCTCAACAATTCCAAGTATTTTTCTTCCTCATGAAATATTTTTCAATGTGATCAAAAATACGCTGTTATGTGATTTAGAGAGAAAAAGATGCGTAAAATATTATTTTTGGTGTTGAAATCCTGTTAGGGTCTGAAACTTTGTTTTAAGAGAATTTATAGCTTACGCAGCTGTGTTGAGCTTAGTGGAACCATGCTGAACAAACATAGATGGTATCTGCGAAACAAAAGAATTGAAGGCTTCAGAAACGCAAACATAGAGAACAGAACAGTTATGATCCATCTCCCTCACTCCCATCCTTCTCCATATACATATCTCTCTTTTTCTCGCACGCTTCTCAGTGCAGCTCACTGAAGACCAACGTGAGCAAAATTCATTACTGACTCATTATAATGCCTTATAACCAGAATTGAAAAAGCTTCCACATAATGCCTTTTTAAAACAAAGAGAATACCATCCACCCCTGCTATCCAACATTCCATTTGCTATGACTCCGGGCAATATTACTTCTCTGCAGTTTATTGTTCATGAGCTCATTTGAGAATGATTTCATAATAAATTGACATTTCCTGAGCTTTTCTGAACCACCTTCACGTCACCCATCCTTGCAACTCACAGTAAAGCTATCTTGACATCATGCATGAATGAATATACTCTCAACAGTTATGATCCTTGCAGTAGAGCATTCTGAATTTCCAAGAAGCTAATGTTATACCATCAGGTGGAAGTGTAAGGAGTTTCAGAAGTCAGGAATAATAATCTTCATCATTATTCCATCTTACTAATAAGATTGATTCAATAGACTGCGTTAAAACTATGCAAGATAAAGCCTATAACAAAATCAGAATTGAAAACATTATTAGTGTATAAATGAATAATCAATCACACTGCATTGTAACTTATAATTAATTGAAAAGTCACCGATCTAGATAACAATTTCATAACCATGTTGCGATGGCTAAAGGCTAGGGTCACACGAGAGCACAAAGTGCGTCCGTTACAACTCACTTTTTGACGTCCGTTGTAGAAATACGATAGAAGTGAATTGGTGACAACACACGAGGTACGTGCGTACTAAGTAACGGAAGTCGTAACGGACGATGATTTTTGAACTGCGCAGTAATGCTATTTGTAATGACAACTTTCCATGTAACAAATGAATATATTGTAGTTCAGATTATAATTGGAAAATCACTTTGAATGGAAAATATTCAAGGTATACATACATTTGACCGATCCTAAAAAGTCCTAAAATATTGTCAAAATCGAAGGTCTAATGTACGAGGGTGAATCAAATGAAAACCTTAAAACTGTTATAAATTATTTATTTTGATAATCAAGTGATGCTTATATTCATCAATTTGTGAGATAGTCTCGTTGAAGTGTTATGCAAGTGCTCCACTGCTTTGGATACCACGTTTGAAGGATGTGCCTGTAGTCACTCGTGCAACGCGGTGACCACTTCTTCATGACTTTGGAAATGCTTGCTTTCCATTGCATATTTAAGATTTCCGAACACATGAAAGCCACTAGGAGCGAAGTCTGGAGAAAAAGGTGGATGAATGAGGCATTCAAATTTGATATTCTGGATAGTTTAAACCGAGAGACGGGCTGAATGTGGTCGAGCGTTGTCGCCGTTTACTCCTTATTGCTGGTCGAAGATGATTTTCTAAGAGATTCTAAAAGAGAATAAGAAATAATGTTTACTCTCATTCCCCTGTCAATGTAATGCTTAAAAATTACTCCGTTCACATCACAGAAGAGAGTCAGCAAGAGTTTTCCTGCTGATCGCTGAGTTCCTTTTTTTTTTTATTTTGGCAATGAGCTATGGCACCATTCCTTTTCGTGTATCTGGTTGATGGCAATGTTTGTTTCTGGACAAACAAGAATCACCATTACTGTACTGTCATTCTGCGATGAATTTCCATTGGTTTGACACCTTTACTGCTCAAGAAACGAATGATTGATATCTGATCTAACGCGGTGCATATTGATAATGAGGCGGCCATATTGTAACTGAAGTCACTGATAATAAATTGTGTGTAGCAAGGTTACTAACGCACCTGGTAGTCATTGTGTAATGTGTAAGCTCCAACGAACATCCTTGCCAACTACCGGATCAATCCTACAACTTATCGAAACTTTACAACACTTTTAAGGTTTTCATTTGATTCACCCTCGTACCACCATCCAGAATGAAAAGTTTGAGATCAACATATTGAAGAATTCGAGAAGATTCTCGATTAGAAATTTGAAATTGAGAATCGGATTGTATAATTCGATATCTATTCATTAGAAGGTCTTTTTTTGATATGTCTCCATTCATGAATTGATATTCATAGTAGAACCAGCGTCAGCGAGTTCTTCCTTTTGACTGGCTAAAATCATTCTCAGTCTGTGTGTCTGTCTGTATGTTCCACGATAACTTTTGAACAACTTGATTGTTCAGCTTCAAATTTTGACACACGTATTCTTCGAACCTTTTCACAGGTCAAGTCAATCAAACTCACTTCTTCTTTGTTTTAAAAATAATTGGATAATAAAAACATTGGAAGTGCATAAAAAACATTATTTTGTTGTGATTTATTAACCAATCAGCTGAATTATCAATTGCATGGAATTTCTAAAATGTTCTCATTCATTTATAACATCTGATTATATTTGGGAGCTTTCACCCCAGTAGGGAACAACTAACCATTGAACGAGTGTCAGTATAATCGATATTTGTTCGGGTCGGAATAAAAGTGGGATTGAATGGAGAAGTTTTTTTGAGTTGGGTTCCTTTGAGAGTGAGCAGAGCGCGATGCTATCGGCTGGGATCTCATTTTGCGATGGCTGTCACGGCCACCTTTGTCGCATTAGCACTGAATTACTGAACGACTTCACTTGAAACCAAACAGGCATTACGGCGCGAGCCTACTGCATTTTTATTGCTTTCGGCGAGCCACTCAGCCACTCAAAAGCCATTTCGATTCTGGCTCAGTGGCCTCAAGTACCAACTCTAAGATCACTGCTTATCACTGCAATATACTATCAACTTACATTGGAACCATTACACCCTCGCTTTTTCTGGATTTATCAACAAAAAGTTCAATCAGTAGAAGAAATAAAGCTAAAATGAGAGCTTAGAGATGGTGAGTTTTTCAAAAAAAAAAGGTTTCATTTTTTAATTCGTCAAAATCCAAAATCAAGAGATTATCGTTATCCAGTATTCATCATACAACAATTGCAGAAGAGATAACGACCATCGTTGAAGAAAGGGGAGAATCGTAAGAATCTCACAAATTACAATATGAGAACGAATTTACAGCACTAAGGTTGTTTGTTCCGCTTGCTTGTAAATGTTTTGCGTTGCTTTACATCGTTTTTTTAATTAAATGCCTGTTCAATCGATAAATATTCCTGTAATATTGAATTCAATGGAATTCATTCCCATGCACACTGGAAAAATTCAAATTTCTTGAGATGTTAATGCTATTAGTACCGTACTCATATTCCTAACTCCGTCATCAACCTGTTCCTTTTTTATAATAATTATCACTATAAATTGATGATTCACTTATTCATCCATTAGGATATGAATGAGGGATAAGTATAAGAATCGAAAGCTTCCCTGGAGATCGAAATAGGGTACATTATCAATATTGTCAGCAATCAAGCGGAAAGTTCAAGATTTTTGAAAAATTTATGTCGTGAAGATCTGGAGAAGGGCTGTGAAGATATTATCCCAGAAACGAGAAAACAGTGAGTTCTTGGAATTTCAGATGCTTTCTACTATTATGATACAAAGCTCTGAAGAGCAATCCAATATTGTAATAACTGATTGACTGATTAGTGATGGGACAGTCAAAGACGATGAGTTTCCAATCTATGGAATAATCTGTGCAATATTATTGTATATTCTAAATTAAGGGATATAATCAATTAAATGCTTCTGCGATTGAATATTAATTCATTCATTGTAAAGCTTTATTCACAAAAATCATTTCATGATTAGTAATTTTTCTCCATATTAAAATAAAAAAGAGATACAAATTTTGGACATTATTCTATGGGAGTAAATGCAGTCTTCTGACCTTATTTAGCTACAGCTACTGCACGCTGGCACAGGCTTGTTTACGATCAGAAATACTGTCAGAGCTAGTCAACCCAAGGTTAATTAGATTACACGAGAGAGAGATTCTACAGTTACACGTAATAAAGTTGAACAATGGAAGCTTGCTACTAGAATTTTTTATAAATTATTGGTCCCGACGCTCATTGAGCTTTATAATAAACAATGGACTTGCGCCCGTTTTCTAAATATCAATTAACTTCCAATTTATTCATTTGTCTGCAATTACTGGAGTGATGAGAGATTATCCCGCTAAAGTATTTTGATATTCTTTAAATGTTTGTTACACATTAAGTAGCAATTGTTTATTTTTTTGATCAATATCCTGCATTATGAATACACTCGTATGTAAAATATGATAATGTTTGCTGGGCAGGCAATCTCTTTATGAGCATCATGTCACCATATATATTAGTTTTGGAACATTGTAACTGTTGTTGATTGATTCAGTGATAACAGTATCAATTAATGAAATAATCATATTAGACATGATTATTTGGAAAACCATAACTAAACTATACTGTAGGCAATGCACATCAACTGAAACTCCTTAAATCAAAATAGCTATGATCATCTCCTATAAAAACTATACTTATGTATTAAGATATTGGAAAAGCAAGGATTTTTCATTAGTAATCGTGCTGAACTTTCGCAATCCAAATGTCCACTAAGTACTGTACATAAAAATTTTTATCCAACCAAATGTCCTACTCAAAAATGGAACATACATTTTTACAACTGAGATAAATCTAAATCCAATTCTTGAGATCAGCATATTGCGGAATCGGTTATTAAAAATATTTTCAAACTTAGTTTCTGTGAAATATTTAGTTACTGTAATAATATGCACAAAAATTGATACCTATATTTTTTGTTTCAGATGATATTATTATTCATAATATTGGAATAATTAATAATTCAATAAAATAAAATATACAGAATAATATCATTCATCAAATTGATATACAAGATAATCGGAAAAAATTCATAAAAATTCTCTCAAAATCTATTCATTCTAAGTTTCATTTATTTATTTTTGAGAAGTAGTTCTGGGTTAGCCCGTTTTTTATCTCTCCAATATTGTAATATGTTTGATCGAATTAATGTGAATACAAATCTTAGCTATACGCAAGCAGCCATCTCGATTGTGGCATCAGATATTCTGAGAATATTTGCAACAATGTTCAAAAACACAAAAACGTCATCAGAATTCGTGTCAGATGCCGAAAATATCACTGGCCCGTTATGAACGAACCCCATCCGAGTGCTTGTAAGAAATACAACACTGTAGAGCACAAATCACTATCACAAAATTTTCCAAGTGGAAACTGAAAGAGAAAAACATATTGTGATGCGTCATGTTTGACATTAGTGCTGAACTGTCAGACCTCGTGTCATAACAAAAAGGGAACTGAAGGGGGGTGTGAGAAGAGCGTCGGGGGAAATCCAAATGAGTGTGCTTTTTATCCAGGGGAATCCGTCGCTGCTCTTTGCTGGGAAATACAAGGTTTGTGCTTTACCAATCCGTTAGAATTCTTGTTTATTTCCATAAATCCTTAAGAATGCGAGAGAATATACTCATTGTTGAGATCCTCTTCACTCTCATCATGAATTATTTTTTGAATAATAAGTTGATGAATCAGAAAACGATCAACTAGAGACTCATCTCATCATGCAAAATAAAATTGTAAAAATTGAAAAGGATTACTAGAGTAACTCACCATTCAGAGTCTGTCAACATTGTCGAGACCATATCGAATTACTAAGTGAACTATCCTCTTTTCAAAATTACTTCTGACTTGGGATGGACATGCGCAGCAGAGAAGGCATACAGAGGTAGGGATACAACAGCGGTGATGTTACCGTTCTCAACCGGCCAGCATTCTCTAATTTCTAGTGAGTATTCAAGCGCTCATTTCCTCTCTGAAAGCCTTCAGTCGAATGACTCTCATCGACAAAATTGTCAACTGCGCTTCTACACTATCCATAATTACATACAGTAATTGGCTGAGCTCACTCTATTTCTCCAATATATAGGAACCTCAAAGTCAAAAGTTATTTCGTACGGAGAATAGAGACCTATTAGTTTACAGTATTGACATTTTTTGTTCGAAGTGAACGCAGCATGGTCTCATTTTTGTAAAATTTTGTAAAATGGGCTTTTCAACCCGTCAATAAACTAGAGTATGGGGTTTGTCCCAAAATACCTTCAGCTCCTACTTCTGTGCTTAGCTTATGTCAGTTCATAAGCTTATAGCGAGTGAACTGAACTTATAAGCTTATGTGAACTTCTCTTACATTCATCAACTTATTATTAAGCCGTGAAATAAATTCAAACAAATTGATATGGAATCTGTAGGATGAACAATAAGGTTTTTTCTCAGAGTTTCTTTCTATTTTTCTCAGCATTCTTCCCAGCTTTACAGGCACCTCAGCATTGTAATATTGAGAATCATTCGCAACATATGCCTTGAAACGAATGATGACGGAGGAAAGATTAAACGCTCACTTCTCAAAGTGAAGTTGTTTGGATTGATGCTTTTAAGATTACTGAAGTACCACAAAAAGCCAACAAAAGCCGTTTAGTTCGGTGAGCGGACCGCACAAATTAATAACCGTTTTGTTCTTCTTACTGAACAAAAGGATTTTGAATAGAAGCTGCTGATTTTGCAGTGGAAGTCTGGAGAAGTCCTCTCAGATAGGTCTGGAGGAAGAATATTACAATCTTCAATTTTGACTGTTTCGGAAACTTAAAGAACTCCTTAATCGGCTCATCCTTTTGCTTCTCGCATTTCAACATTTCAAAAATAAATGTCAATGTTAATTCCCATTGACAACTAATCCTTCCCCTTCTTCAATTCACAATGTCACTTTATTATTATTTCAAATTAATTTCTTCCGTTATTTTAAACTGGAATCATCAATGAGAAATGTGCGGATGCTATTTTCAGTGGTTGGAAAAATGTTCACCATTTATGAGATTATTAAAATATTATTGAAATATTATAAAAATATAAACTCTGAAAAATACTAATACTTAAAGATCACTCATCTTCACTAGCATTCTCGCGTTGAGATATTTGAAAATGAAAATAAAAACGAAATCGATTTCTTTCAGAGTTAATTTAGAGTTTCTTCCATAATTGATTCATTTTTGGTTTGAAGAAGTTTTTGTAACCTATTTCAGTGATGATTGAATTATGTATAGAAATGAATCTGGAAAATATCAATTTGATGGTTTATTTCTATCGTAATTGTATTGTTCACCATAACTTTAAATATAGGCAGTTTTGAAATGAATACTGTCTCTTAAATTATATTTCTAGCTCAAGAACTGAATTTCTGTGATTGACTTCACAGAAGTCAGTTATTAAAAAGTGTCTAGGAAATCTTTGAAAGTTTATAGCTACTAGATATCGAATGCTAGAAACTTTATATCCTGTATATGAAGTATATATCTTATATATATCCACTAATCTTATATTTCAGTATAAGATATTAAAATATATTATATTTCAATCTTACCAGAATTTAAAATAGGTTACTGAAGTTTAAGCGTATCCTGACGAGTTGCTTATTGTAGTTTTCAGTTTTTCTTTGCTCACAATCTGAATTATTCTACTACTTATCTTTCAGCTAATTTGCCATTAATTCTAATTCTCACCGAGACTCCCATCCACACTTCAGCTCCGAAGAGGAATTATCATGACTATAATGAGAAGAAAGTCTAGTCTATTAGAGTAAGTTGACTGGCGATGTGAGAAACACCATTGGGGTGGCGACTAAATTGAATTATTTATCTCAGCTAACGCTCTCTAAATTTCGTCCGGGAAGTTGTTCTATTTCTCATTTCTAACCTCTGCCTCTGTCCTTCCGCCTCTGCTCAGCGTTAAAAGGCTGACTTTCCCCACTCCTTGAAACAGACAATGTCCCTATCTTGAGATGAAAAATTGTAATCGATTTTAAAAATGGAATGCTGTAATTGAATTGGAACACTCAAATTTGGGTTATGGTTAATTTATCAATGATTATCAAACTTCTTCATTAGGTTAAATGCAGAAATTAAATTGAAACGCTCATCATGAATTTCTGTATAGCTGATATTAATAAATAGTTATAGTTGTCTGGTTCATAGAGATACCATGACCCAATAATAGAAGCTAAAAACATAAATTTCCATGAGAATAAAAACATAATGGATCATCTTAATAGAGTAGGAATATCACAATCTGGATTTGACATTGGGAATCACATAGTTTGCAGAAAGAGTATACACGTAGCTATTTTGCTTTTCCACACGACAGACGATTCTCCAGGACAGGAAAAGAATTTGCTTTGTGATTAATTCGTAATCAGTGCAAGAAGAGGAACACCCACAGAGTAATTATAGACAATTATTATTATTATTTCAGGTTAACAAAGAAGCACTTAACATTTTATTGAAGGGTTTAATCATTTATTTTTCTAATCGTTAGCAAACAATAGACATAGTTTTGATTATACATTACTCAATAACACTAAAACATTTTATAAGGCACTTGGTTCATGTTAAAGACCACCTCGATCTCACATTTAGGAAGTTCAATTCTCATAATATTTACTCAATTAATCGCTCGCTAATATCTTATGTTAAACATCGATGTGACACTCTCGTACTTTGATTAGAAGAAGAATATCTGATAGCTTCTTCCAAAAATTTCAGTTGAAATGATAAAGTATTTACATAAATCAATAAACTGGAGACATTCATCCAGTCAGCTTTACTTATTAACCAATTCTTTTGAGAAAAAAATAGGTGTACATCGATTCATCGGTTCTATAATAATTGGAATATTAGGTTTGTTTTGGGTAGGCCTACTATTCATATGAACTCTCTATCTGTGTTTCGATTTATGACTATCTGAAGGTGGTGACTTTCAAAATTACAACTTGATTGTTCACTATTTCTTCAACAGAGAAATCCAGAGCAGGCTGGCTGTAATAGCATACTCGCTAGCCTACAGCTTTTGAGACCACACACATTTTAATCCATTGGGAAGAAACAAAGACCGCATGGCTTTGTTCAACAGGCAACCGTCAACAATGCAAAATCCCTTGATAGAAAGCCAACTTTCCATAGAAAGAGCGCTTTTGAGCTATAGAACTTCAATATCAATCCGCCACCCTGTAAGCTTCTGGATAAATTCATCAATGACATTGTTGATAACATTGTTAAAAGATCTCGCTTCAATAAATGTTCAGGCTCTCATGTGTGTAATAAGCTCTGTGTTTGATCATTCAGTTAGAAGCTGAATTCAATATATTTCTCCATCAGTGATGGGAAATGTCATACATGAAAATTTATACATTTCTAATAGATATTTGCATTCAGTCACGTTCTGTAAGAAAAACTACAAAGATTATATTTGGAAAAACGTGAGTTTTGCAATATTTGTAGTGCATCAATAACGAACGTTACAGTAAGTACACTATTACACCCTTAAATAGTTAATGATGAATAATTAATCTACTGTACAATT